>NC_056553.1:7454623-7757653 GCF_910596095.1 Thunnus maccoyii | reverse complement strand
AGTAACCAGCTGAGGAGAGAGATAAGCCTCCTGAATTTGCAACCAAATGCTGTCAACATTTTCATTACAATATCCACTGCAGCCTCCATGATAATCAATAAGGGAAGCGGTAGATAAAAGGTAAATAGAGGCAAGAGGGAGAGTGCACAGCTAAAGCTCCACAAATAACCGTCACTGACAAAACACTCAATACAGAGACAGAGTGAAACAGATGAAAGAGCAGGGGGAGTTAACAGATCATTAGAATAGTTATAATTAGAATTAAAATAAGTTCTCTTTTAAATCGAACATCCCAAGATATGAATGGACATTATTAATCTTGCAACTGCATTTATAACCTTTTTTTCTTTTTACTCATACATAGCTCAACCATGTCATGTGATGCTACGTCAGTACACTTTACCAGCAAATATTACTGGGACCAGAAAATTACAGATGAACATTTAATATCCAGGATTCACATTATAGACAGCACTGACTATCCCTGTAACAAACTGGTCACAATTTCACATATTGACCTAGTCTTGTTACTCTTGGTTTTTAAATGTGTCTCGGGCAATCAGATCACAATTTTCCAGTGCCAAATACAGGTGTAAACAACCACCGAGACGCATTGTGATCCAATCACTCAAACCACTTGGCGAGGTGGTCTGGGACGCATTTGACTACATATCTTTTGTAGCGTAAACATTAATGCATCCTGATGCGTTCCAAACAAGGACATAACAGGGAAATGCGTCATCAATGAAGGACGTGGAGGTTATTTTGGTGACAGCACGCCAAAGCCAAATGACTTTATCCTGCCAATCTCCATAGCTCGTATTAGTTCTTGAAACATTTTTGTTTTCTTAGCTAGCCCATGCCAAACAAATCTGGCACTTTTCCAACAACAGACTGACGTAATAACTATGCACATGGCCCTTGGACTTTCTAGTGGAAGTGACATAGTCAGTAACGAAATCTGAACACAAGTGGAGATAAAGACACCTTGGAGATAAATGCATTTTAAAACCAAGTGTAAACACACTCTTTGTTGTTAACAAATCTGCTCAAAATGTCACTCGATTGTTTGTGGTGATAAACAGTTTTTACATTATGAGCTTTCAGAGTGTTTCTTTTGTAGGAGTGTTTGGAAATCCATGAGCCTTTTAGATCGGGGCAAAGAGGTCCACTGAGAAGTGTTGTTGTTGTTGTTCCTTCACCTGAATACACTGGTGGGTGCAGTTTTGCCTTCAGATATCAATGTGTATCAGTGTTATTTCCAGCTATTCACTGCTGTAACTTCTGAAAACATTGTTTTAATGTTTTAAATGTGATAAAATAGAAAAGCAATATGAATGACATATTCATTTCATATCTGCTTCTGTAGAAAAACTCCTTACACCCTCATGTGCAGAATCTAGAAGTCATCAGTTCAAACATACCGTTCAGGAAGCCGTCCACTTAGCACCGAACATTTTTCAAACTCTGAGCGAGAATGGCCCAGCGTAAACATTTCAATAGCAAATTTCCCCTGTAATTTCCTGTCCTCCGTCTTCATTTTTGTGTCATTCGTTTTGTGTAAACATCCCCTTCTCAAGAGGAGTGTTTTCACTGACATATCTGGAAGATCTGAAGTCTACTGTGACAAATGTGTGCTTCGTTTCACTCTCCCATATTGTTTGATTAGGAAATGAATGTTTCAACAGACATTGACCTTTTAATCTGGCAATATGACGCATGGGATTGATCTAATTTAAACAAATGTATTTATTATGTCTCGTGGCTTAATCCCTTGTATAAAATACAAACTGGTGTGTACTTTATTTCAAAGACATGCAGAGTATGACTGTGAAGAAACACTGAACCTCTGTGTGGCTCTTTAAATCTCTTAAGGCAAAGTCATCGTCTAATTAAATGAGTAATTTGAAAGTAAAAGAAAATAATCTAGTAATTATGTATGAAACTACATATTATTTATAGTGTATATTCTTGAAAAATTATCAAGCTAACTGTTGTCTTTGCGGCCAAGACACTCTGGGACAACCGGATATTTGCCTCAAACATCAACAACAGTGTTTTTACATGTTAATCCATGGGGATAATGCTAGTGGCCAGAAAACATGGACTCTGTCAACAAACAAAGTAAAAATGCAAATATTCATGGGGTGGAACTATACCCAAGGACCACTCTGTTTAATTTCTCATGAAGAAAGGTAAATAAACACAGTTGTTAACATATATATTTTTTTAATCTTGTCCATTAACGGAAATCCAGGTTTAACCTCAAAATGAATCATCCTCTCCACTTTCTGTACAAATGCCAAATAGGCCCACTGTGTTGTTTAAAAATAGTGACTAAAATTGATTTCTACCAACAAAAAAACAGGCTGTGGGAAGTTATATCCTGAAAATGGAGCATTGGGAGAAAAAAAAAATGACACTCTTGATCACACAAAGCCCTCTAGTATTTATAGATGAGACTGAGAAAAAAAGGAAACACAAAATCTGACAAGTCTTTTCTCCTGCTGCTCTGCATCAGTATGACGCTGCATTAGATACAGTATGACAAGTCCACATACTGCAGCTCTACCTTTAATGAGATCATGGGATAATCCCTGTTAACTGCAGGGTCATGCTGCTGCTGAACCAAACTATCTGTAGTGATTACGCTGTGGGTCATTATACACTGTTGTGACATATGGACCATCCGCTGAAACACTATGTTCAGCATCTGTTTACATTTTTATTAATTAATCATTTCTGTCCTGGTCTGACAGGATGATGATGATGATGATTGAGCATTTTGTGTGTGGCCTCATTGTTGTAGTCTGTTTTAAACCCATAATCCTCAAGATTATTTATTTTGATGACATCGCTGGGCAAAGCGATGATGATGTTTTTTTTTCCACTGCACTTCAGAAGCTTAGTCCAATAGCATCTCTCATTTATTTGATTAGAACCAGTCGGACGCCGCAGCGGGGATGCCACAGCAGATGGCTCCAGCAAAACAATGCAGGGTCGTTGGGCAAAAAAGTTGAATCGGGCTCAATTTTTGTTGCAATGCAACAAGGCGTTGCGTTGGTCAATCACATACATGCATGCAGCCATTTCTGGTGGATTACATTGTAATGTAAACGCTGTATTTCTACTATTTACCTTGTGACAGTTGCAATAAAAAATGAAATAGTTTCCGCCATGTTTGTAAAATCCAGAGCTGTAAAATCCTGTCTGTGAGTAATACAAAGTGCTCTGCTGTGTTTTTGTGTTAAATAAACCTTTAAACACACCAATCTGTTATTCCAACTGGATCATATTTCATTATCTCACCGGTACTTAGAATCCCTGCTTCTTATTGTACTTAGTCCAAACAACGTGTCAGACACAGTAACATCCAGGTCCACATTGTAAGCCATTGCAGTTCAGTTTTTCTCAAAAACCTCATCTGTGTTCCAGTTGCAGTGATATAGCGGCAAGTTACAGAATTCCTTGCTTACACAGATCAGTGAGAAGAGGCTCTGCTATACCTCCTCCAAGCAGGAAGTATGTGATAAAATGTAAAAACTGAGAGAAATGTTTACGGTTCCTTTTTTTAGTTTGTTGGAAAATATTCAATCACTGAGCGCAGCATAATTAGATATTTCAATTGAATATACTCATTAAACATAAAATCTGTAAAACAATACTAAATGCCAGTACTGTGCCTACTGTTCAGCTGTATCACTGGCTTGGTTGCACATTCCACTGAACACAATTAGCAGTGTGGGAAGCCAGTGAGGGATCAGGTTCTTGTTGCTGCACTAATGACTGCTATTAGTTGTTTGGGGGCGCCTGACCAGTTGAGGAAGGGATCTGGGTTAATTACTGTGACCCTCAATGCACCTTGTGACCTCTGCTAGGTGAAAAGAAGCGGTTAACCATGTGAATCAGAAGAGACACATGTTTGTACCCTAACACTGGCCAGCAAACAACACAGTGCGGGGGAGCTGGTCGTCTCAGATGACATTAATGCAGATTTCACTAGCGTCTTGCTGACAAGTTGAACCCGCACCACTGGACTTCACAACTCATTTGGGATAATGTATTTCTAGCTGTAAATGTAAAACCCTTTGCTTCCTGTTCACTACTGGCCAGCACTCATTTGCACACATTTCATCTGGATTACTCCCAAGAGGACTCATCTTTTTGAAGTACGCTTGTTTCCATGAAGTCTAAAGTTGATGGTCACAAGACTTCAGCATTCCAGGCAATAGGATTATCCAGTTTACCATGAACAACCCTGTTTCTGACATCCATAGTGGTTCCTTGCAAGTGTTTGGGGTCAAAATATCCAAATTGTATGGAACTGTTTACATGAAACACTTTCTTTGTCACGCCTTCTCAAACATAAATAATTTTTTGACTAGTCTCCACTCAGTGATTTTTAAGCTGATTTATCACTGTAGGCATACAAATCATTGCTTTGACACCTTAATCAGAGAGTGAGCCAACAGCAGTAGCTGAGTATTACATCCTGCAACATATACAGCCCTTGCATATGCCATATGACGTAACATTACATCATGCTTTTTTTAGCACGCTGTTTTGCTTGAGGTCCCTCATGCTGATATCTGTTGACTAACGTCTGTATTTTCTACCGATAACAGCGAGAGGGGGGGGGTTTGATAGCGGAGGGGTGTGTCACCCTCGGAGGCCGCCCCGCTATCCTCATATAGCACAGGAATAGCCTTATGTAGGTCACCTACACAGAACCTCACCACCTCCTCCTCCTGCTCTGCTGGTCACACTGATAAGATGAATGGCGCTATTCAATGAGACTATCAGGCTGGTGGTTTGCTCAGTGAAAGTGTGCCAAACCTGTACTAGTCCCAGCCATTTCTTTGTCCATTCGATTGTTCATTTCTCTCTTTTGCTCTTTGTCCTTTGGTTTTTCTCACACATTCAAGGAGACAAACTTTTAGAGGTGGAGAGATGTTTCGCCTGAAAAGATCAGAACAAGCAGTTATTCATTCTCTTCTTCCTCCCTGCCTTTGTTTCTATTTTCCCAGTCGCTCATCCTGAAAAATTCTTGTCTTTTTTTCTTCTTCATGTCACCGCTGTTATCCACTGATTCTCCTTTTCATTGCTTCAGACCACAGTCAAATTAATTCAGCCACGGGCCGGATTTCTATTCATGCTCTTGTGCTCTCTTGGTGGTATGCTGGCTAGCATTACTCACTGGAGTAGGGTTTCCTGTAGAGCTGCTGGAGGTCATGTCTCTCACCTTACCACCTGTTGGCTAGAGCTTGTGAAGGTAGAGAAGTGCAGCAAGGTTGTGACGCTATGGCAACATTTGCCACTCAGCTGTTCATTTAAAAAATTATGTCAACATGAGTGGTTTTATTTTCTGACAGCTTTGATAAACTTTGATTATTATTTTAGGAGGAAGTTGACACTTTCTTGTGTAATAATTAGAATCATCAGGTTGTACCGTGACCGCTATCAGTATTTAAAGGTGTGTTTGTTTAAGATTATGTATTAAAGAGCTCACGATTGCACAATTTATCAGGTAATTACTGTAATCTACTTTTAAGTCGTCACTCCTCTTTGTTAAATATTTGACAGTCCTGATTTTAGGCTCATGTGACTGTCAACTACAATATCAACACAAAGTAATAGAAGTAGCAATCGCTGTCTGTGGTTTGCCTCAGTAAAATCTAAACTATCGCAGCAGTATTCCTGAAATAAGATACAATATATTGAAGCAAGCTGACTTAAACTCACGATTAGCTTGACTACAAGGAAATCAAATGACAATTAAGAATACAGGGAGGGTTAATATTGACCGTATTCGCAGAAAATCACACCCAATGCGTC
Source organism: Thunnus maccoyii (assembly GCF_910596095.1). Taxonomy (NCBI): domain Eukaryota; kingdom Metazoa; phylum Chordata; class Actinopteri; order Scombriformes; family Scombridae; genus Thunnus; species Thunnus maccoyii. The sequence goes on along the minus strand of NC_056553.1, from coordinate 7,751,818 downwards.
ATCATCAACTTGATATGATCTTAACACCCGTTACATAACCACATATGTACACGGTGAATGCATACATTATCCATCCCTCATGAGGTGGGCCAAAATCAGATCTCCAAAAAGAACTATGTCAGACGAAATCTTCACAGAGAGACACATGACGGCAAGGTGGCGACATGAGATGCTGTGAAACAATGTTGAACATCATGGGGGGCGACATAACACGTTACATAAGAGTCACAAAAGCAGTAGAATGCAACTGAGTCAATTGTTTTACAGAGGATACAGATCTGCCCTCAATTATATGAATGTGTGCCATTATTGAAAAAAATGTTGTTGTAAACAAATCAAACCCATTATAAAAAAAAACTGCACATGCCTCTCATCAAAAATGCAAAAACATAAACACAACCGAAGAAAAAAATCAGGTTCAGCACAGAAACATCTGTCACCACACCACCACTTCGACAAAACATCACAATGGCTGTCGATATTTATAACGAGTCCCCTTTATTTCAAAGGAGCACTTGGCTGGCGCCACGTAAAGAGGAAGGAAATTCCTTTAATGTACAGAGAAGATCATGCCTTTGATAGTCCAGCATAGCCTAAATAGCTTCAATGAGAACCTATTAGGGCAGGGAAATATGTGCTACTGCACAAAATAGGGTGATGAGGTGATAAAATGCACCAGAAGTGGCCCTCATTATCTTTCAAACAGACTGGAGATGGAGGCAGATTTCAGAAATTACGGCCTCATGACATGTGGTTTACATCACATACATGAAGCACATGTACTGTAACATTAGCTACTATGTTTAAAGCCTCAATGCAAATGCATACCCAAATTCAGCCATGATTAATGACATGACTGGTGTGCTATTTAAGAACTGCCGCTCCAACCCCAGAAGAGCATTTTGTCTTCGCAATGATGACAGTTTGCTTCCTTTCCAACAATTATAGATTTCAGTGAGATAGTTCAGAGAAAATACTCGTTAAAAACCTGGATTATCCAGTTTATGCTGAGGAATTTTACTGTAGCAGTGATTAAACGTTGTTCTCTGTCCCTGTCTCCTAAAAGAATAAGTTCATAATTTTCTTACAAGAAGCATTTCAACTTTAAACTGTGTTAGAAACTTACATTAGTACTGTGTTACAATATTTAGCTTACTTTAAAGGTGATGTTTGTAGGATTTAGTTGGTTGCAGATTACAACCAGGTGAACTGCATTTTGAAATGTCCTTATTTCCTCCAGGTCATTTCTTATGTTGTCATGATACAAATATGAGTCAGTATTTTTCTTTATTTACTGTAAATGTCATGCACGTTTAGCATCAACACAATTATCACTGTAAGTAGATTTAAAAAAACAAAAAACAAATTGATTTAATAAAATGTCAGCTGTATTTAGCATACAGCCTAATAATTTTGGAGGATAATGAAGCCTCCCCCTGTTGAGAATTATGAAGGCTTAGGTGGAAATTATAAACGAAAGTTTTGACGGCATTTTGGGTGCAAATTAATCTCTCTACACAGCATGGAGAACCATTCACAGAAAGAGCAAGCCCAAATCCATCAGAAGAGCGAAAGATGAAAAGAAAAAAGATTGCTGCATGAAGCACAGACGTGGGGTGGGGGGGGGGGGGGGGGGGTAATTTCTAAATCACATGAGGTCCCCAGGTAATACTAGTCCTAGAATGAGGCTTTAGTATTTCTAGAGAGAAGTTAATGCTTTTTGAATGAGACTCAATTGGAGTCAAGGATCTTTTGGAGCCAGCAGCTAGCAGCAATTGATAGCACTGAATTTTAAGGTACTTCCGCATTGGATTCAGCCTCAAGCTGTGGTCGTTGCCACTTGATTCAGAACTGTGCCGAGGTGCTTAGGTCAGAGCTGTGCAGTTATCTAAAATTATTACACACCATCCATCCAATCACAATCAAGTATTCTCCATTGTGCTGACAGATAAATGTACAAAAAGTGCTGTCTTACATAATCAAACTATAATTTTAAGTGTGACCAACAAATTCTTATGGGGGGGTTATTTAGTTGGTTGCAATCTGCAACCTCACTGCTAAATGCCGAGTGAATCTTATACACTGGTCCTTTTTTAAGATGCTTTTAAAAAATATGAATTGATTTGACTTCTCTGAGAGTTTGCAGGAAGCTGTTCTACTGTTCAACAATGGAAGAGCTTGAGTGTTAGATATTTTGAGTGTCTATATTATAAACTGATCACATACAGGATGTGCTCCAAGTAACATAACAACCTTTGTCCTTTGCCACCACCTCTGTTTTCTACAGTATGACAGCAACTCTCACCCAGACACTTTCTGACTCTTGTTGTTTATCAGTCTCACACAAACTGAAACATTTGAGGAAGTTGGGTACTTGTTCTCAGGGATGTGGGCACAGTGGGTTTCACGTTAAAAACGATACCAGTACAGATAGGGCTGGCATTCACACGGGTTCTGAGGAAGATGGCAGAGCTGAGGTTAATTTTACATGTGAAAAAAATACATGGTAAACTCTCAACTATGTTCACCCACAAACAGTCCAGCTTTAAAAGAACAACATGTATATTGCTGTATATGTGTGTGTGTGTGTGTGTGTGTGATTATTGTTATGTATATATATCACTCACACCACACTGCTTCAGTATAGTTAATAATAATTATTGATTTACCAGGTTATCCTTGTTCACACCACTGACAGAAAGGTAATATGTACTGTTATGCAATGGTGGCAGCCTGGGCTCTAGTCAAAATTTACTATTTTTTAAATGAGCATCCTTCAATTTTGTTTTTTTTCAAAAACTGTGTACAGTTTACAGAGAAATGTATCGTATCTGATGCTTCACAGGGTGCGGTTGTCTTAGTCCAGACTTCTGGCACCATATGTTGGCTTTGTGATAACACACTGTAACCCTGATAACATACTGAATGTTCTTTGACTCGACCATGAGAGGGGGGAAAAGGCCACCCTTATTTACAGTATCCTAAAGATGAACTGCTTAAAACAGTTTAAGTGAAAAACCTGAGTATACAGAGCTGCAACTTAAGGCTTTACTAAAATAATCATTGTTAATATCTGTGCTGAGCAAAATGATTATTTTGCCTTTGATACATGACTGATTTTTCATCATTTTGTTGTGTTCCTGATCAACATACTATGCATAGAAATTAACATACATCTTCACAGTCTCACATAGCCTCACATCTTCTCAGTATATTCAGTAGCTGTTCTGGATCTTTTAATAGTATCACACAAGCTTCCTCAGCAGATGGAGTTTGCCAAGTTGAAAAATGAAATTTCCATTTTTAAGCTAACATGGATGAGAAGTCTTCCAAGTGTCCAAAAAAATGGGAATTTGAACATCAACAACGCCATAGTGACTGGCCAAACTCTATTTGCTGAGGAAAATCATACAATCGAAAGCTCCAGAACAGCTACTAAATGATCCTTGTAGTGAGATTGTTTCTATTCCAAGGTCAAGAATGAGTGTTCAGCGTTAAATCTGACATTTTCTCAGTCACTTTCTTATCATAAGTTAAATGGCATTTTAAATAAAACCGTTTTAAACTGTTGAAATTCAACAGTTTAATATGCATTCTGTGCAATAAAAGAAAACATTAATTTTTGATGCTTAAAAACGCCTTGCCTTGGTTGTCTGGAGTATATACTCACACTGAATGAAATTCTGCAGCATGTTTGTGCACTCTAGCAAAAGCTGAACGCAACTGAAGTGTCATCTACCACAGTCCCTCGCCTGCAGGCTCAGCGGCTGTACAAGCGAATACGAAATGACAGCTTCATGTAAATCTGACAAATAGCACGACACAAGGAAGACCTCAGGGGTCAGGGCTGTAAATCTGTGGGGTGTTGATGCAACCACGTTTGTGTATGTGAATTTGAGAAGGAGAGAGAGAGTGACCTTGATAAACAAAGATCGCTCACAAAGTATGCACGGACACGTACCAAAGCGAGTGCTGTGGAGCAGTCACTACAGCTGTTTCACCAGATGGACATCACCTCTCTCCCTCTCCTGGCTAGTTGTACTGTTAAATGTATTCTCTGAGATGCTTCACAGTAGCCTGATGCAATGACTGACAATTAAAGGTGCCCTGTTTCAGACCCAGCGCCGGAGGAAACTAACTGGCCGGGCGTTTGGTTTTTATGGGCAGGCCCGCATACACATTTAAGACTTTTAAGAGGACACCTACATGTTCTGTTCGTGTTTTCAACAGCTGCCGTCACCACGACAACCACGACAACCACGACATTTTCAGCAGAAAGTCACCACACAACAGGGTCACTGGTTAAAACACCTGTTACGGTGACTGTGTTACTGGCAACATTCAGCTGAACGTATCGTGGTTGCTCATAGTGACGGCAGCTGGCTCCTAAAAACCTTATCAATTTTACTTTAATCAATCAATCAATGTCATTATTATCTACGCCAACCATTTAAGTAAGTTAAACTGTGCTCAGCAAGAAGCATTCACCGTATTATGTGGGAAACAAAACATAGCCTATAAGTTGGCACTGCAGCTGTAGTCTTATCTGGTGATTACTGTTATCGTCAATTAGAAAGTGGCTCATATTCAATCAATTAACCTGCTTTGTCATTGTGCACTCACTAAAAGTAGAGTTTGTAGCTAAATATTGCGTAAACTGTGTAGTCACACAGCCAGTATTCACCAGGTTTGACCAGCCTACAGTCTGTTTAACTTGTGACCATCCACGTGGATACTGAGATTCAACGTTTCATCTCAAGCAAGCCATTTAAAAAGATTAACTTCAGAAAAATAAGTGAGGAAATGTGAATGCTTCGTGTTGGCCAATCCATTAAATTTACATAATGTTATACAAAAAGGACCAGAGGAATATATACTGTGTTGAACGTACGATAATTTAAGACTTTTAGGAGGACACCTACGTGTTCTGCTTGTGTTTTCAACAGCTGCCGTCACCACAACAACCACAACACAACACTGTGAATTTTTTTTTTTTTTTCCCCTGAGCCTCGTGGGCCCTTTGACGTCATTGGCCACAGGGCTTGAGCAGATTCTCGTTTAGTTTGTCTATGCTCTATCTACCAGTGTATGCACGTGGCTATGCTGATGATGTGACACATTACTGCCAACTGTAGAAGCATAATTTAGTGTGTAGTGCATTCGAGCCATAAAACATGAGGATAAAGAACACAAACAGGAGACATGAACCAAAAATAAAATCTATAGATAGGTTGGTAAATAGGCATTAGCTAATGATTTAGGGTATCTTACCGCAGCTGTAAACATTTTATCAGTTATCTGGGGCTGCTTATCAAACTGTTTGATGCGATGGCCATAAAAATTTACCTGCAAGATTGGCTATGTACAATAAAATACCAAATGAAAAGGAGATTAATTTTGCAATGTGCCAGCAAAAGGTGAGAAAGCTGGCCCATGTATGTAAATGTTGCAATATTTTTTTTGCTTTGAAAAATGTATTTTACACAGTTGTTTGGCCTCAAGGATGCATAAAATGTGTTTTGGTGAGAAGCACTGAATGCCAACGTAACTGTAAAACCACAGAGGGTACTGTATCTTTTTAAGATTAGACAATAAAACAAATCGGTAAGGTTAAAGGTTGAATTAATTAATTATTAACGGTTTAAAGAAGAATAGGCTCTCTCAAATAGCCTGTTTCGAGTCTTAAGCATCATCCTTTCATAAACTTTGTGTTCACAAAGCACATTATACATTTACTTTTTGTCATTCGGCAGATGCTTTTATCCAAAGCGACTTATAAGCGAGGCAAGACCGTAAATCGTTAGAGTATCAGAGCAGTGGTAAAAATTCTCAAGTAGCTGACAAGATACAGGTGCAATGAGAAAAAGCACTAGACAAAATAATTGTTGTTGGTTTTTTTGGGGAGGGGGGGTCTTTAATTAAAGTAAGAAACATAAGAAATATCATAAACAACAAGAGCAAATGCTTGAGAGTGTTCAGGCATTTGTTGAATGCACCAAGTGAGTCAGCAGACCGTGTGGAGCTGAGTAGCTCATTCCACCATCGCCGAACCACAAACCAAAAGAGTCTGGCTCGTGATCTCGTACCAGGCAGTGATGGTATTAAAATTATATGGAATTAAAAATTATGGGCATTGCAAGATATAATTTTCACTTTACACAAGGCCAAACTGAATATCCTGCTCTTGTTCCATGTAAAATCATCCCTTGGATATTAAAGCAAGAAGGGATGCTGTCAATCGGGTGCATCAAAAATTATATAACAGTACTGTGTGTGCGTGCGCGTGTGTGTGTGTGTGTGTATGCGTGTGCGTGTGTGTGTGTGTTTCCCCTCTGCTGCTTTGATGATATGTTCTGATCTTGTGGATGTAGATAATGTTGATTGCAAATAATTACCAATCTGTAGTGCGCAGAGGCATCAGGAAGCTGGGTTGGGCTGGGTGTTGTTCCTCATGTGAGATGCTGCTCCTAAATCTGATGCCTGAGCATGCTGACCTGAATTCCACTTTTGGATGCTTATTGTTTTTGTTTTCTTTTGTTTTCTTTGTTGTTTTTTTTTCATTTTTGACTCACATAACCACTCAAGGGTTATATGAGTATGTTTCTGGCAGAAATCAGCAGCTCATATTTTAACCAGACATATACAGCGTTTGATTTTGCTCAGTTTCACAAACAGTTTTGATTTTAATAAACGTTCACACAGGCCCATTCATTAAGAGAAAGCAGCCTTTTTTTGCATGACATTTCAATGACCTACAACACTGATGTCACCACAGCGTCCTTATCTGCCCAGTTCAAAAACCAGATACCGACTGTGTCTCAGTGTTGGCAAAGCAAACACAAATGCCTCAGCCATTTGAAGTAAAAACAGACAGACCAGGCCAGCTGATTGTCATCACACTTCCTCCCCAGTGAGCTCTGGGACAAGCATGAAGGGGCCATCGTCAAGCCTCCTTATGCAACCAGACACAATCAGTCTGGCACCCACATATCAACACTAACTGATGTACAAATATGGAGACACAAGGGAACAGGTTTGTCAAAAAAAAGAAAACACACACACACAAAGGTGTTCAAGGATAATGGTCACACATATATTTGTGTGTACATCATACAGTGTATAGAGTGGCCATCAGACTTTATAGATTCAGGCAGAGACACTTTGGCTGAGCGTACAGACTATATAGGGGTGGACAAAATAAGAGAAACTAAAAACAATATTTAAATGTGAACAGCATGACGAGGAGTAAAGCCGTCCTTTCTCAACTGTTTGTCAGGAAAGAAAAATTTGGGGATTAAATAATTGCGGATTATTGTGGGAAAAAATATAAAAAGGTTAGTTATTGTGTGTATTTTTCATTTGTCTGTGTAAACCTTTTGTCTTGTGGGGTTTTGTGGGAGCTTTTTTTTTTAACCGAATTCTCTGAAAATGCTGACATTTTCATCCAAGTTCTTTTAACTCTTTAAAGCCGTGTTTTTGATGTTAAAATCTAACATGAGTCGACGTGCAGTCAAGCATCGTTTCTAACAGCATGTCATTAAAGGTGCATAAACATAATGAACATCCAATAAATAAGGGAAAACTTGTTCCTGCCCTTAACAATCTAAATGGTTGTTTCAGAGACTAATATTTTGAGTCACAACAAAACGCTGTTTTCGGGTTTATGGGGATTACAGAAGTCTGCTTCCGTTTTCTACTCAAACTGCCACCATTTTCCTTAAGATGATTACAAATGAACAAAGGTCTGCATTTATCAATAATTAAAGTAGCTTTAATTGTATTAATTCAGAGGTGGTTTGCACCTAAGGCTTTGTCATGGTACTTGGGAGAATTTAACTTGATCCAACACAGAGCTCCCTCACTGCACAGTATTTCACAAGAAACAATGTAAACCATTGTAAAAACACGCAGAGCTGGTGAGTGTCCCATTCTCAGTTATGTGTGAAGGCCGTTCCTTAGAAAGTAGATCTCATTATCTTAATATAGCACACAACAGAATTAATCCAAAGGCTCACTGCAAACGCACAGTCACTGGATGTGATTCTGCGAGAGTGCAAGCTCACGGACCATTAAATATCTGAGGCCAGACAATTTTAATGAGATTTCATTTTCAACTAGATTTTGTTGGTTGAACTGTTTTTTGTTGGGGTTTTTTTGACTTATGTGAATTCCCCAAAGATTTCTGACCAAACCTTTCAGAAAGCATGCAAATGTTATTTGATCAGATAGTGAGAATGGCGATGAAGAAATTCGTACATCAAACATTTCTGTGAAAGATTAACAGCTGACATTCAATCCAGCAAAACGAGGGTGATTTTGATGCCAAAATATGGCAAATCATGATTATGCATCCCTCAGCCTAAAATTTAGTGAACAACATGTTCTCACTCTCACTGGATTTTAGTCAATCTCTTTGTGTTATGTTCTCGGTATGGGGATGAAAGCTCTAATGTCTTATTTTTAACCATTATTAAAAACAAAGAGGATTAACATATTAAAATACTGCAGAGTTCAGCAAGGACATTGACTATTTATGACCTTATGACCGTATCCAAAGCTGCTTGAGTACTGGCCTCTCTTCACTGGTTACCAGTGGTGAATTGATTTTAAGATTATTTTGTTTGTCTTTGAGGCACTACATGGACTGGCACCAGCTTATCTTTCTGAGCTCTCCTTCCTCTATTCTACCGCCAGACCCCTCAGATCTGCTGACCAATCACTGCTCTTCATTCCAAGTTCCCACTCAGAGGTGAACGGTCAGTTTTCCATTCGTTATTAGATCTTGCTAGCTTTAAAACCCATCCTAAGACCCATCTCTTCTCTTTACCCTTTTAATAGTCATCATGAAGTCATATATTTATATTATATTACAATATTTATTTGTTCTCTGTGGAAAGCTGCTGTGTTTTTATTTCATTAATTTTATTATACATTAATTTTCTCTTGATCCTCATAGTTATATTTGTGATTTTATATTTTATATTTTGGTTTTCATTATCATTTATTGTGCTCTATAAATAGAGTGACTTGGCACAGCTGTTTGGAAGTTGAAAATCCCTTCTGTCTCCTAAACAGCAGCTCATTTCCTTTCACCACAATGTCCCAGCTGCAACTGGTATACACGCAAATGAGTAACTAGTAGCGGTAGTTAACAGAAACAATACCAGGCCCAGTGAAGATAAGATATGATGAAACGTTATCAACCTATGACAGGAAATTAGGTCATCGCAGCCGTAAAGGGTTTAGGATTCAGCGGTGAGCAGGAAACACAAAGGGCATAAAATAGGCAATAACAGAGAATTGATGCTAAAAATAGAGTCGTATGATTGTGAGGTTATGTAAATAGAGCAGGAGGGAAGGGAAACACATTGTATTGAGTTCTTTACATTATCAGCACCACTAGATGATTGCTTACTTTAAGGTTCACAGTTTTTCAAGTCTGTCTGGCAGGTGTCTATATGAGCAGTGAAAGAGGTTTTCCTCGCTGTAATCATTCCTCCTCTTCATACAGGCTACTAAAAATCCCCTTCAAATGTGCTTTCAGTGTAAGTGATGGGGGCCATAATCCACATTTGGTGTAAAAATGTATTTATAAGTGTATCTGAAGCTTATATGAGGATTCAGCAGTCTGAGTTAGTCATATCAAGTAGATATCTATGGCAAGAAAAACATGTTTCATTGTTCATTCAGGCACCTGACTGTTGTTTTAAGAAAGACTTGAAAAATTGTGAACCCGTCCTTTAAAGGTGGATTAATATGAATGCACTTTGTGTCCTATGAATTGACCAAATGGCTTAAAATAATTCAACATAACAGTGATATGCCAGACAAAATCTATTGTTTGAGTATCACATAATTTAAAAACAATATAGTTTGTTTTTGTAACCTCAACCTGTCTTCTTATTTAAAAAAATGTCTGGGCACAAATTATGGACACTCATGAACCTGCAGAATACAAATGACAAAGCTTGATAAGACCAGTATCATCACAGGGCCAATTATGTAAATGGTGGCCATCTTAATATAATTCAACCAAAGGGATAATCCATCATTTCATTGGCTGAACATTATAGAAGGGATACCAGGAATCTGATGGCCTGCGGTTATCAGTGTTCTCCCCTGTTGTTCATTTATCCCAGCCATAATTTATCAGCAGCACATTAAAAATTCATGTCCCTGATGGTCACCATTACTCTCAATACTGTACATGCAGTGACTATCACACCAACCACAGACTGTGACACAGGAAATAATAGGCCATTAATACAAGACGGCTCAAGGAATTGTTTTGCAATAAAAAAAATGCACATAAATCTAATTTTTATCTCATCATGGAAATAGGTTTTTAGTCTTTCTCACAGATGGAACAACATCTGCTTAAACATTGTCACGTCCACATAAAATAAAAGAAGAACTGAGAATGAATGAAACAGCTGTGTGCTCGTATTTTTCTCTTTTTCGTCCCATAAAAAACCACGCAGGAGCAGACAGACAAACTCTTGTTTGGTTCTTGGCTCTTATGGGAGTAAGAACTCTCTCTTGCCAGTAACCTAGAGGGGAGATGGGTAGCTGGAAGCCAGAAATAACGGCTGTGGGGGATTCAGTGTGCACACTGCATGCGTTAAGTCTCCCCTCAAATAACACTGTTGTACATCCTATAACTCGGAGGCATGGAAACAAGGCCAGCTCCCCATTGTGTGCTTCCCTGCTGAAGCCTGACTGAGTGAAAGCACAGAGGATGCCTGCAGTGACACACAATTCCCTTCATTTCCCTCAATTTGCAGTGTATAACAAGATGAGAATATGGCAAGTAGCAGAGCTTTGTCCATACAGGTTGTGAGCTGGCAGATTCGGTAAGGCATCTTTTCTTCTCGGCTTCTCATCACCACCTGCCACCCGTTTGTCGCCCACTGGGTGTGAGGCAGGCTAAGCCAGCAAACAAAGACATGAAATGCAAAAAGGATTTCAACATTCTGCCCACATCTCCAACACACTCATTCACCACACTCTGCATAGTCAAATCATTTTTTAATTCAACTCTTGAATAAACAAGATTATCTTCCCTGAATTGTCTACATTTTTAAAAATCAATTTAGTAAAGCCATTGTCAAGCTTTAGATATATTATTTTTCATTTCCTATTTGTGCATTGAAGAATTGCATTGATTTTTTTTCTAGTTTTAAACTCCAACACAGTTAATATTTTGATTTGTTCAAGTAAACCAGAAAAGCAAGTGGGGGAAAAAAGCAGGGTGATTTGACCTTGATCCGTCAAACCCGTTAATCTTTTGCAGTGTATGCCACAGGGGGGCTTTAGAAAGTTGAATACTAACATTCTGGTTTTCACAGTGTTTACACAGCACAAACAACAAATATGGACATTTTATTTGTGTTTTGAAATCAGTAGATATTGGGAATTTGTGAAAAGTGCTCAGCTGTTGTGTGCCTTCCTGTTGATGATGTCAGTGAACCTCAAAAGTGTAGCTTCCTTGGTGATGGTGTGTGTTAATTATCTGCTGAGACCTTAAATTTCCCCTGGGACAAGCACTAAAGCACATGAATGGAATATCAATAGTTCTTGGCTGGACCATTTTTCTCTACTGCCACGGATCACAACTCAAATCCAGTTTGTTACCCCCTCATTCAGATGCATATGAACCTTGCGAGTCTCCCTCTCAGCCTTGTGTTCTGGCTCAGCCTTCTTTTGAGAGTCCAGTTTTCTGGCCCTCTCGCCCTGCAGCCTATTTTCCGTGAATGTGTCCAGTGAATAGTAAAGAGCTCCTCTCGCTTCTTTTGCAGTGAACCACTTGTCCCTTTTGACAGTGACAAAACTGTGCAGAGGAGACGTGCTTTCCATGGCAACACTAAAGAACATGATGTATTAGAGTCTATTCATAGTGCTTATTCATCATCTTCTGTATGTAGGAGTGTTTACCTCTTGAGATTTTGATGATCACAGAGCAGCTGAGAAAAAGAGAGAGAGGGAGGACATTTTATGTATATACAGTACTTCTATTTATGCAGTATGTATACAGTATGTATGTGTGTGTGCATGATGATTTATCTCCTCTCTACAAGCAGCAGTTGTCTGGCATACAGACAATGCTGCAGTGTTTAACAACACCTACCAGTGGATTCGTTGCAGTGGAAAAAGATGGCAAATTTCCAGGTTTCTGAAAGCCAGAGTGAGAGCAGCGCTGCAGAGTCAGCTTGTGCTTGCTTATCTCTAGTTAAACTCACTATTATTCATTTATCTTAATATCAGAGTTGCATAATACAAAGACAAATATTCAGTAACACTGATATCTGTTTTTGAAGGGGACATATCATGCACATTTTCAGGTCTGTATTTTTATTCTTGGGCTCAACTGGAATATCTTTGTATGATTTACAGTTCAAAAAAACTCCTTATTTATCTTATACTGGTCCTTTGTGCAGTCCCTTAGTTCATCCTCTGTCTGAAACAGACCATTTCAGCTCCTGTCTCTTTAAAGCCCCCCTCCTGATGAGCCCACTTGTTTCTAAAAGGCCAGCGTCCAGAAACTATCCCTCAACAGACTTCTGACAGTTCCTGAGGCAACATAAACAAATAATAGTAGTAGGATTTCACTTCTTTTTCTCGTTCTTTACTCAAAATGTCAACTCTGATCAGAAAAAACTGATTTGAAATATGCAAGTGGACAACACAAACAACCCATGAAACAACCTTAACAACAGAGGCTACCAACAGACGGTCATTTGAGGGCATGCACAATCTGACATCAGTTCAATGGAGAAGAAAATGGAGAATTGCAAATGGAGAATTCAGAGCAGGCTGAAGCCTGGGCTTTTGACTTTCAAGAAGCATTTTACATACATGCATCTCATATTTTGGAACTCTGACCATGTTTAACATTGACATCCAACATCATATCAGTATGTAAATAACAAAATCACATAAAATCATGATAACTGATGATCATTAAAACAAATAAATAGATGATAACAGCACTGCAACTCAACTGTGTTAGCGCTTTGTAATCCATTTGATCGGAGCTGAAATCTAGTTTAAATACAAATTGGGATTATGCAAAACCTTACATAATGTAATCCGCGTTAAGGAAAACAGATGAAATCAAATCTGTGTCCTGGTGGAGTTCATTGGAATTTCATTTAGTCACAGTGAGAGTCTCACAAAGGGCTGAACTGCCTAAAACACTTGTATATCTCCATAAAACATGTGTGTAAAACCATTATTCATACAATTAACCGGCTGTCAGCAAACATACACTGTCCAGATGTATGAAGCTGAAACCACTGAAGCCTATACTCTACCTGCCTATATCTTCCATGAGTGCTGCAGACATTTCTTTCCTTAAGTATACACTGGAGAGCCCAAAAGAAAACAAAACTCTCAGTTGAAATAGTTACCAGATCATTCTTGTCATTCTTCCTCAGTGCCTCTTGAGATGTCGTAAGTACCCACTGCATGTCAACATTTTTACTGCACACTGTCTGAGTTATCAGGACATAATAACCCTCATAATTATTATGAGTGGTGGGTTGGGTTTAGGAGCCAAAATGTCCCAAATGAATAAATTAAACAACACAGATTTGTACTTTATCATCATTTGTGTCGGTAATGTAACTCACTCAGATTACGTAAGACAGTGTCCCCAATCCAGTTGCCCCTAATGAATCATCTGGACTCTGTGTATTTTTGGACCCCGTCTGTCTGAGAAGTCTGGTGGGCACAGGGGAGAGGACAGCAGGGGTCAGAGTATTTTGCTGTAGTAGGAGGGAGCTGCAACTCTATTATTCCTCCTCCAAATGTTTTTTCATGCTACTCATCCATCACAGTCCCTGCCTTCAGCACAAATATGCTCTGTATCTCATGTGCTTTGGGGCCTGAATGACTCTGTGTGCGTGAGCGACTGCAAAATGACCTTTTCCCCGAAAGGAACAAGATATACTTGCTGCGTTATACATGTGTAATGACATGCTAAGTACAAGCTAGTGATTATACAATCTAAAAAGGCGACGCATAAGCAAACAAAAATGTACATTACAAGAGCATATCACAAACATCACAAGGCGATTATTGCATCAAATCACTGAGCAGAACATGGTGCTCTTCTATTTATAAGGTGCAGTATACTGTAGTAGAGAGTAGCTTTGTCATGATATGCTTGAATATATGTATTTACTGGCCACCTGAAGAATTTAAAGGGGACATAAGATGATTTTTGTGATTTTCTTTACTGTTATGATGTTGGATATCTATGTTAAACATGTCAGGTCAAAGGTCCAAAACCTGAAATGAACTTATGTAAAAATGCTCCCTCAAGGTCAAAAGCCAGTGCTTTAGCCTGCACTGAACCCTTTGTTTGCAAAGTTACATTTACTCCCTCATCAGACTGACTGTCCGTTCCATAGTCTTTGTTGCTAAGGTTGTTACATGGGTTGTTAATTTGTTTGCTCGGCTACTTGCAGGCTATTGAGCACATGTCAGTGTCGCTAATGAATGAACAACATGCACTCTCTTTTCTCAATCACACTCCAGTTCAACTGAAACGCCTTTCTGTTTAACTGAAATCCTCTCTTACAACACACTGAAATCCTCTCTTACAACATATTAATGTGACATCATGTAACGTTTATTTTTTTCAGTAGTAACTGTGAATGCTTTTTCAATAGTTTATATGAAAGGTTTTCATAACACTATATGAGAGCATTTTAACTGTGTACATGAGCACATTTTACTAGTATGTGTGAAAGCTTTTCAGTAGTTTTAATGAGAGTGTTTCAGTTGTGTATGTAAAAGCATTTCACTTGTATGTGTGTGTGGTTTTCAGTATAGTATGTGAACAAGTTTGATTTCATGTGTTTGTGTGTGAGGAAAAGTACGCATGGTAATTCTGAATAATGTCTCTAACGGCCCCTCATAGGAGATATTTGGTAACTACACATTCATCACTTTACAATTATAGCTTTAAAATTATAATCCTTAAAATTTCAGTACTAGTTGCTTTTGAATGTTTTAATAATACAGGTCCCAGAGTTCCAGTTGAAATGACATGTGTATCCACTGCTTGGGGCAGCAAGTAGGCAACTACTCTGTAAGAGAAGATTAATCGTATCACATTAACAAAGAAAACCAAAAACACACAATCAACAATGTCTGAAATATTCACACAGCTGTTCTCTTGCACATAACATGAGATGTGTGCATGCGTAATCAAATTAAAATCTTGAAAAGTTACATTACTTTCCCAGATTTAGCACCACCATACTATCATACCGCTTTATACAACAGTTTTTTTCATATGCTACTCTCTAAGGTTAAAATGTGTTAAATTGGTGAACCTCACCATTAACAGACTTCATAGGAAGCTTGGTAGGATATACAGTATAGTATCATCAGCAAACAAAATACAGCCATTGCAGTCTTAATTTCAAAATAAATCATTGGTACAGGAGAACAGGGAAAACCCAGATCAAAGATGACCCTCGGTTTAATTCATTAGCATTACCACTATAAGCCCTGGTACTTCCAGGCCATGCAAAATCATCCAAACCAATAGATAATCATTTGTTTATTGAAATATGATGGTCAGCATTTAAATGCTTTTTGATTAACCATGAATAGAAGGATGCAGTGACAAAACAATGTCACAATGTCCTTCATCAGAAGGCTTGCAGCTGTTATTGCCTTGTGGCTTGATCTAAACAGTCATTATTTTGGATTCAAGATACTGCTCACTTATGAAAAACTTTGAAAAACACATAAATGAAGTTGTAAAAAGTAAATAAAAGCTGTTAAAATATAGTTACCATCACAACCGCGCACTAATGAATCACTAGATTTAAATGTCAAATCATTTAAGTGTGGGAACAACGGAGTGGAGTTAATTTTAGACTTCAGTGTTTCCCAGAAACTTTTTATGACGCATTTTACTAGACTGCAAGAGAATTCAGTTCAGTCACATTTTGTTTTCTTGTTTATTAATTTGTTTCCCAACTCACTGAAGATTGGCTGAACAGCAAAAAGCTCTCAGTTTGGCTCATGGAGCATGCCTGTTACCAACATGAATGGAAAGTTTGAGAGAAACACTATAAAACAGGGGTGTTTCAGAAATCTGGGACTTGTTCATATCCTGTCCCAGTGGCCCAGTCCCATTCTCACACATGTTCAACTGAATCAACAACGTTACACTTGCATAGTGTTACATAGCTAAAGCATTTATTTTTCTAAATGACAGATGGACAGAAGAGTCCATGAGGATTCTGGAAATACCTTCAGAGCAGCAGTAAGTTGTGCTGAACGACCTTTTGGGGATTTATATAAAAACAGGTGCTTGGTGTGGTTCAGATGTAATAATAATACATAAGATGCACTGGAGATAGGCTCAATCAGCTAGCAGGGACCCAGAAAA
This sequence comes from Thunnus maccoyii, assembly GCF_910596095.1. Lineage (NCBI taxonomy): Eukaryota > Metazoa > Chordata > Actinopteri > Scombriformes > Scombridae > Thunnus > Thunnus maccoyii. The sequence continues at coordinate 7,735,404 of NC_056553.1, read as the reverse complement.
CTCCCAGAAGTCATCAAAAGCACAGGATTAGGATGTAGTTATCGGATTTGCCTCTAGTAGTGTATGCTTACAGCTTAATGAAACTAAAACTGTGATCGAAAGGGAGACAATTCACTACCGTAGAAATCCAGGAAGAAACAGTGACAAAAGATGACTGCGAGAAAGGTTTCCAGAAATGGGAGAAGAACAAGTACAAGTGTATCACATCTCAAGGAGAGTACTTTGAAAGAGATTAGAAAGATACTACTCAAAGACAGTTTTGTTTTTTTTTAACAATTGCAGGAATGTTTGGGTCACCCCTTGTACATATCCATGTTATGTTGCAAGTTACAGTATTTAAAGTCACAATCTTTTTGTTTTGGGGGGATTTTTTGCTGGAAATACTTTTTTTTAAAGATTATTGCTGAAGTTCTCTTGAAGCATCAGCAGTTTCTGCTGATTCTGTACCCTGTTGCAGAGCCTAATTTCAGGCTTTTTGGGGGCTATCCTGATGTTAGCTCCACTATTCCCCACAATGTTCACATAGCCAGACAAAGGTGAGGGATAGAGGTAATAAATAAACACAAACTCACATTGTATTAATCTCACAGATATTCCTGTTCAACAAAAACATTTAATCACTAAATGAATTTAGTGTTTCTGGTTTCTCACAACCCTGACATATACAACAGGTTAATCATAATAATCCTGAACCTCTGTAATTGAATTTTTTATTGTCAAAACGGAAACAAAAACATTCTTTGTGCACACTCAAGTTCACAGATGACCTTTTTATGAAAACAAATATATTTAAATGAGAAAGAAGAGAAACAATACACCATTCAATATGTCATATAAACAAACTAACAACACATAAAAAAACAAAGACAGACGCAATACAATTTATAATATCATTTACATTTACAACAATGAGATGATGCCACATGTCTGACACACATTCATCTATAATGTAAAAAATAGAGCTATTATGTCTCATGTTGGTTCAGACAGTTGTTTGTTTTTCATAATTAAACCACTTTCTCCATCTTCTTTCATGTAATTCTAAATTCCCTCTTAATTTAAATTTAATTTAAATGTTATCTGCTCCATGGTTTGAATTTTCTTTATTGTTTCTTTCCAGTCGATAATGACTTCTGTAACCAGAATTTAGTTTCAAAGTACAATAAATATATATCATTCTTATCCTAATCCTGAACTCTTCATTCATTCATGTATATGTTTTTATACACTATAAACTCCAGGTCTCAGGGGTTTGACGGGAAGTAGTGAGGGGAATCCTGGAAAGGTCATCAGTGCATCACAGGGATCAGATGATACGTGCCTGATCGTTTTACCTCGGCTGCTGCGGCAGACACCAGTTGTTCAACTGCTGAGGGGTTGAGTGAAATGGATTACTGGTGATCACCTAGCGCTCATTACTGGGCAAAGTTGGTATTAATGAAATTGCACCCGGTGTCTGCAGGAAGAGAAAGCTGACACTGGATCCAGGTTAGAGTTATACAGAAGGTTAAACTTTAAACTTTCACTGAGACGTGAATAGAATATTAATAAACCCATAATGGTCTATGTAGTTCTATATATTACACTTGGTTGTAAAATGATTTATTTAGTTCTGATGGCTGAGTTATGCAATGAGTGTGCCTCTCCCACGTGCAATATTTGGCAAAGGTGACATCTGGGATGACAAGGGGAATAAATGTCCCACGAGGAGATAGCATGTAAAGATAGTACAGGCTCAGTTACTGCACATACTTGTGAAAGGGCACAAGAAAAACGTTCACTGTGGGAAAATCATAAAGCAATCAAGGATCCCAGCAGAAGTCATTCAGAGGAACAAAAGCTTTTACTGCCAGATAGCAGAGAATGACCATAATGTATTTGCAGAAGGTTGAAACACTTGCTTATACATACTTGCTTGTCTCATTAGTCATATTTCTATTATTATTGTCGTTGTTGTGCCTCTCTCTCTCTCTCTCTCTCTCTCTCCTCTCTCCCCCTCCTTCTTTCTCTCTCAGCCCAACCAGTCAAGGCAGATGGCCGCCCACCTAGAGCCTGGCTGTGCTTGAGGTTTCTTCCCGTTAAAGGGAGGTTTTTCCTTGCCGCTGTCGCCAAGTGTTTGCTCATGGGAGAGTGTTGGATCTCTAGGTGTTGGGCCTTGCATGGCGGCCACTGCCATCGGTGTATGAATGTGTGTGTGAATGGGTGAATGTTGGCATATAGTGTAAAGTTCTTTGAGTGGTTGGAAGACTAGAAATGCGCTATATAAATGCAGCCCATTTACCAGAGAAAATGATTCTTTGCCAAAGTGATGAGCATCCTTCTGGTATATTTGATACCTTGTTATAAAACAGAAGTGTGGAAACCTTTGGCACTTCATATGCTCCCGGTGTCCCATGACCTACTTACAGCTTGAGCAGCTCAAAGACAGAGGGAAATCATTTTTTTGTGAGAAACTTTGTTCTAGAGCTAAAAAAAAAAAAAAAAAAAAGGAAACAGGAAAGGGGTTGCAAATATGGAAAATGTGATTTATTATTACAGGGCATCATCAGTGGCACTGTGACAATTCCTCAGTTACCAGTAGACGTCAGTCACAGTTTCCCAATTCCCCTGAAACTGAACCAAATATCAAGTCAGCTTGTTCTTTGCAATCGCAGCTCATTTTGTCAGTGCGATCCACTAAATAACAAAAATGCCTCATTTTATTACAAATCCATGATATTATATAATACTCAAAGACTTTTATTATGACACTGTGTATGCTGGCCGCCATTAAAAAAGACCATCCCTGTCCTCCGAAGAACTCTTTGAGACAGCTCTATAAATAGCACTGTACGCCTGTTTCCCGGGGCTTACAGCAGTGCCCTAATGACTGTCTGCTCACCTTCAAAGGGCAACATAACCTAAATTCACCGCAGTGCGATCTTGCAACAGTCTTGATTTGTCTCTTTGATGAATGGGGCAGAGCATAATAATGACTTTAGATTGGTGTTTGAACACACCCACACCCTTGCTGCTGCTGCTGTTTGGTGCCCGACTGTTTGTGACAAAGTGACAGGGAGGTTTAGTTTCATATAACGCATGGCATGCTGCAAACAAGATGAAACAGTAAAGATCAAAAGGTGGATATGAAGGGGAAGGATCTGAAAAATGAAATATCTGCAGGAAATTCATTAATGCTTCTGTTGCACATATCTGGTGCATCTCTACTGCATATTGTGGAAAGTTTTACATTTGTAATAATTACATGTTCTTGGAAATACATTTTTCTTTGTCAGTTTGAAAATGCAGATGGAAAACCTTAACCCTTATGCTGCTCTTTTATTAACTGGGTTCTTGTTTATAGGGTGTTTTCACCCATTTAACAAAATAAATAAATAGAAATATATTTTCTCACTTTCCTCTTTATGAATACTTTTATCTGGAACTACTTTCTACCGAATATACAGTACCAAGGAAAACTGTTCACAGCAAGGTTTGTGGCTTATTCAGAGCAATGAGGACATTGCTTGTGTAAAATGATGTTGCAGATTTTTTCCATTTACCACTGTTTTATTGGCAGAAATAAATGTCTCAAAACCTCTGCATATAGAGCCAACTGGAACTACTTTCTACTGAATAAATAGTCCCAATGGAAACTGTTCACAGTAAGCTTTGTGGCTTATTCAAAGCAACCAGGACATGGCTTACGTGAAATGATGTTGCAGATTTTTTTCCATTTACCACTGTTTTATTGGCCAGAATAAATGTTTCAAAACCTGTGCAAACAGAGCCAAAAACAATCTCTGCGGCTAACTACCATGAGATGTAAGTGAGAAAATATTGTGTTGTAATTGTGCAAAGTCACAGTAAATGTCATTTTTTATACAGGATGTGGTAAAAACTGAGGTCTTAAAAACTAGTCTGAAACTTTTAAACCAGCGCCTTTTCTTGTACTCTGCATTTAATTTAGCTGATCTTTCTAGATTGCAGATGTTGTAGAATTAATAATATTAAAGAATGCAGATTTATTACAAGAGGATGAATTATACAATCTCTTTGTGTGAAACTTAATCATAAAATGGGAGCTGCGTCGGGTCACCAGAACCTGCATGTAAATACCAAAAAAGCAGTTCCCACAAGGAGAAGGTGTTGTATAACATAAACCTTGTGTTTTTTTTCCCCCCTCACAAACATGTTGATAATTTAGATAAATGAGGGAGGAAATACTTCAACAATTTAAAGGACAACCTTAAAATGACCTTGCAGTCCAGAGAAAAAGAAAACCGGTGAGAAAAAGGTTTGAGCCTCATTACAGAGGGAACTGGTGTGGCAACGTTAAATGCTACAGTGTGTTTCAGTCAACAGTGCAGGGGTGAGATGAAGGCGTCTGTCATCTGGTGTATAACAAGACCACTGTAAAAAAAAAAAAAAAAAAAAACTGTAATTATGAAGGTATAGATTGGTATCTCAGGGAAATGGTAGAGCAGTTGAAAAAAACCATTACTGGTCGGAGATTTGGATCAGCAGAGAGGAACGGTCTGAGCAAATGAATGGCAGCGTTTATGTGTTATGTAACTGCTCAAAGAGGTGAGAGAGGCTAAGATGGTGAGAAACCAAATACAGAGGCGTGGCGGGGAGCGCAGACGCAAACACTGACAAAAAGAGCCAGACTAAACAGAATATGAATGATGGAAAGGATGAACCAGTACAGGTGGGGACACTGGGATATGCTTATCCTCCCCCACAGCTTCAAATAATTTGAGGTTTTGAAGATGAGAGCTGTACTGTATAACCCAGACTACTGGCCGCCTGCGTGTGTGTGTGTGTGTGTGTGTGTGTGTCAGGGGAGGCAGTGAGGGATGTGACCTTGGAAAGATATTGTTAATGTAAACATCAGAGCTGCTTGTTCTGCCAGCTTTAATCCAGTGGCCCGTGTTAAAGGGCAAGGAGAACATAGTCATTCTCAAAATTACTATGTTTGAGTTTTTGTGCAACTCCCAGCCTAAAAATATCAGACTTAAGAAAATCTCTCCTTTTTATGACAAGGCTTTTCTCAAGCTGTTATTCAAATTATCACTACGTTGGATTTTTTTTTACTTTCTTTCAGTTGGATGTTTGAGCTTCACTGTGCAGAATGATATATATGTGCTGAAGTGGGAAAGTTTCTCTGTTTCTTCTCCTTAAATCTGAATTTCAGATGTGAACGTAGGAGGTGATTTTGTGACATCACAACTAATCTGGGAGCCAGTTGCTTCTAGACTAGACGTGGAAACTTGAAGCTTCCGGTGCACGTACACTGGGATGGACTTTTCCGTGCTGCAGGAGACATGTTGTGTCCAGCAGTTAAACTTTTAAAAGGAGACATATTTTGCATACATCTATAGATATCATTTTAAGTATTTTTAACAAGGTCCATAACCACATCAGACACAAATCTTTATTCAAAAACTATTTTTATGTCTCTATATGTCAGAAGGGGGTCTTGCCTGTTTCTATCTTTTACTTTTATATGTTTTATTTTAGTTTTTTACTATTGTTTCCTTATTTTTTATCATTCTAAACTAACTTTGTAATTAAGTGTAGAGGAAATGTAGCTTACTATTTCCATTAACTTATTGTTATTATTGTTCTGATATTAAGTTTGACATGAAAATATTAATGATGAATCTCTAAAATGCTACCTGCAGGTTAATAACATCTCTAATATTAAGAGGTATATGACAGCAGAGTGAGATAGTGGTTTTTTCTCACAGTAATTTCCTTCGCAGATGTTTATCTTTAAAAGCATCAGGTCTATTAAGTCATACTGCAACCGCTGTTCATCCTGCTCAGTCATGTTCTCCGTCATCTCTCGCTTCTTGTTTGTTCCCCCCCCCCTCCTCTGTATAAAAATAAAAAGCTGCATCCTCTTGCTCTTCACCTGGCATAGAAATGTTAATAGTCCCATTATAGCTAATGGATTGTTCTCATAGTTTACTCAGTGCATCCTCTTGCTTCTCCATTGTCTTTGGCCTCTGGGAAGCTGCTAGCGCGGCGCCAGCAATACATTAGGTAAACTGTTATGTCTGATGTTGTTGGCCACTAATGAGAAAACAGTAGCCCATCAACAATAGCAAACATAAGAGAAAAATGACGACATGCAAATAATAAACACATAAGCAGACAGATTGTTTTGTCACGGTACAAAATCTAAATAAAAACAAAATAATACAAATAAAGATCATACAGACACAGACATTCATATTTCACTTGAATGACGTGGCTCATTGTGTCATTTGGTTACTTGTTGAACAACAGAGTTGCTGTCACATAAGGTGATTTATCGTGATTTATTGTGAGGCGACTCACTATAAGTCATGTTGTTATACAGTATATGCAAAGATCTGCTACTTAGAACCACTTCCTGTCTCACGTGCCACCACTTGTTGCTCACATCAATGTCGGAAAGGAAGTTAAAGAGAGGAGGTGGAGGGTGAGGGGGGGCATACAGCAAGGATAAGTGCACAGGAAGTTGTTTTTGACTCCTTCTGGCTGTTTTCTAATGTCCTTCATTCACATGAACAAACTCATCTTCTTATTCATTACTCTTGACTTTTATCTCCTCCTGTATACATGCACACACATACACTCCTTTTGCTGAGTGGTCTACCAGGGAAAAAGGGAAGGAAATGTTTGTCAACGTACAATCAGCTGATGAGTGGATCTGTTTCCTGTTCTAATGACCTTTTCTGCACAGTGTAATTCAACTGTTTGCCATAATAATGTCTGTAACGTATGAATGAACCATTCATGCTGATTTAGTGAACTCTGGAGAGGCATGATGGGTGATTATGTGATTTTTTTGTTTTCTGTAAATCGTTTACCAGCAGAGCGAGGTCCCAGCCAAGGACAAGATTTACCCAAATACCAACCTGTTAATCTGTCTATAGACATAACACAGTCAAGCAGGACTGGTGTCAAACCCCTCTGCAGGTTCATGATGGTAGATGATGGTCATAGGCTGCCACCTGCTGGAGAGAGTTTGAAATGTTGCAGAGTGATACATCAATGTGTAGAGAGAAATGGGGATTTTCTTGCTTTTGTTTGTTTATTTAAAATATATAAATATATATGGGGTACAATCTCATTATTATGTTCATAATATGCTGTTAATTGGATCATATGCCAAATATTTTAAAAATATGAACTAATACATGGTAGTAATCAAGTATTTTTAAATACTTCAGGTATGTGTTATAGGTCTATTTACAGTCAAATAATCTGGGACAGATTTAAATGTTATTTCTTCATTTTTATTTAAATATGTCAGAGTTGAGATGTTAATAATAACATTTTTTTTAAATGTCTTGGTCTGTTTTATTTACATATTGCCCAACTTGAAAGGTTTTCCTGCTTTTGTTGGTAGTTTTTTCTTGTTTCTTTGTTTTTTGTGGGGGATTTTATTTGTTTGTTTTGTTTTGGAGGTTTGTTTTTTAAAGGACTTATTGTCATTTTAATCATTTTACTGTAAAATCAATCAATCTTGTAAATCAATCAATTATATTTGTATAGCACCTTTCATAAAGGTTAGTGTAATTCCAAGTGCTTTACAGAAGCCAATAATAAGACAGAAGAAATGTAAACAGTACAAACTATTTGAAATGTACATGAGAATTTTTTTTAAAAGATGAAAATGTAATAACAGCAATAGATTTCATATGAAAGTGTTTTTTGTTTGTTCGTTTGTTTGTTTTGTTTGTTTTTGTTGTTTTGGTTTGGTTTTTTACCATAAAGTAGATAATACTGTAGGTGTTTTATATGTATTATATGCACTAATACTGTATTGATAATTGTTGTTAGGCACATTAGGTGATAAGTATTAAATTATCGATCAAATTAAACGGCATCACTATTTGTTTATCATTATCAATATAAAATGCCAGAGATGGGATTTAAATTATTAATTTTTTAGTAATTATCTATGTTTTGCCTTCTTTTTAGTCTTTTTGTTATGCTATGTGTTATATTTTATTAATTAAATGTATTAAATAAGATTATATACTCTCTTTTACTCACCTTTGATCTTAACCAACCTGTTGCAGGTGGACTCCCCACCCGTCCGGCGCAACCTGTATTCATAATCTAATGCACACACCAGCGAGGGCGGACCCAAACTTCCACTACAACCAATCACAGTTGTCCGAGGGCCATAAACCTGCTGGCTGATTGGCTGAAATCACAGTCTGTCAAATATTACTCATTAATGACACTTCCGCATCGCCACTTTTAATACACTGACGCTGTCTATGAAGCCTGTGTGTTTCAGGAACTGTTGTATTTGAGATAAGAGGTTTGTTTTCGGATTTTCAAGCATTACCGCAGCAAACCTGACGGCAATAGTGAAGCGAGATGCAGGCTATAAGGTGAGGACTCATTAAATATTCTTTAAATACTAGCATTACAACTGCTAAAACAAATTATTCAGTTTGTTTGTTGTTGTGTCCAAGAGGTAAACTGTACGTTAAGCTTAATTTTGACAGATAATAAGCTTACTAACAAGTTAACGGATAAACCTTTTCTTTTGTCGTACTTGAGAGCAGACTAGCAGACTTTTTTTTGTTGTAAATCAGTTTGTTTTGTCATATCACACCCATGTTTCCAGTTGAGGCAGTTACAGTGATTTCTCAATATCTTAGGAATTTCTTCCGGGCGGCGTGGTCCTCCGATCAAAGATTGGATGACAAAACTGTTGTCATCACTGGGGCCAACACCGGTATTGGAAAAGAAACAGCCATAGATCTGGCAAAGAGAGGTTAGTCTGAAATTGTAACCATCACATCAGTTTTGAAGAAGGCAGCATTTTTTTTTTTTTTGCTTTGTCACGGTTACTTGCATCATGTGTGTCAGTGTGTCGCTGCTTCATTACCCAAGAGTCTTAAGAAACTCAGCCCACTATTGTTAGTCTGTGAGGAAATGTTGACATATAGATCCACAGATAACAGCAGTACAAAGAACTTTAACGAGAAAATGTTACAAGCAGAAAAATCAAATAGTTGTCTGACAACTTCCAGGCTACAGAACTTTTAATATATATTATATTTTACTGCTTCTTTTACTGTTTTTCTTGATAGCTAAGACACATTTGTTGAAAACCATGTTCAAAACCATGTAATCTTACATCTAAACCAAACTTTGCCTTCAGACATCATACAAAAGCCATCAAATATACACATACACTGCAAAAATAGCCGTTACACAACCTGATACTGCAATGAATAATGGTGCTTCCCCCAGAACAACCTCTTTACATGATGAACTCCATATAAAGACACAACATGTGTACACATTTCAAAATGTTAATTCCTCAATGTACTGTATTAAAATAACTGAAACTGAGTGAAAAAGTAAACGTACTGTAAAAATATGCAACTGATAAAAGAACGTAGAACACACTAAAAATAATTAAAATGTATTTACTAATATAAACCAATCAGAAAAAAAGCAGTTTGTACATAAAGAAATAAATCACATTATTCTGCTTCAGGTTTTTTTGGATCCATCGTTCCAAAACGAGTGAACTGACTCACGGCCCTGTTATCTATCCTGAGGTTTTGATTGGTGTGTGAACAATTTTGGCTCTTAGTGTTTCCACCTGGGGAGTTGTGTGTTAATTGGGTTCCAGCTGTGATGACTTGAGTTAATGATATTGAACATCAGTGCTTTCACAATAATGAGCACATGAGTGAAAACAGGGGAATCAGTATTTATAGTTTTTAGAAATGGGTCTGTCTTTTGGTAGATGGCGTCATGGTTTGAGGTGTTTAGTTAACAGGTTTAGTTATAGTGTGTAAGTGATCGAGAAAAGCTGTAACAGTTCCACCTTGGACTGAGTATCATACAATAACAATATCTAAGTTTATGTACTGAAACCAATTTGCAGTAACTCACATGGAGAAATATCAAATGTTACACAATTTAGAAAAAAAAAATTCTCCTATTTAAAAAAAATGAGTCAAATTTGTTAAATTTGTGTCTTAGCACAATGCAGCAGTGCAAGAACTTTGACTAAATACATCACAGTCTAAAACTGGCAAAATTATAAGTGATATCAAGAGATATGAAATCACAGAATAAGTAAATAAGTTATTTGACTAAAGATTTGATTAGGCCTACAAGCAACAATTATTTAATTATTGATTAAGTTATTTTTTTGATTATTCAATTACTTGTTTGCTCCAAAAAATGATTAACTCCAAAGAAAGTGCAGTTCCAGTCACATTTTTCCCACATTTCTTAGTTAACTTTCTGTGGACCTTTTTTAATATGTGACTTTTGACATGTAGGAGAAACAAGTAAATGCATTTTGAATTGTTTTAATCTCTTTTTAAGCTGAACCGCAGAGAAACTGTACTGATTGTAATGATGATGTAATCAGGTGACAATATTATATTATTAAAGGACATACAAAGTATTAAGTTTCCATGCAGGCGCTGCACAATAAGATGATGATTAGAGTTTGAAAATCTGAAGTTCAAGTTTATAACCTCTAGAAAAACAAAGACAGTTTTAATTGAGTTGTTGTTTTTAAGTAGTATTTGCCTTTAAGAGGTGAGCTTGTCATGTTTTCTAATATCTTTAATGATTATTGGCCCCATTCTCTTTTGTCCATGTTGAAACTTTCTGCCTTGAAATACAGTGATGTACACTGTCATGTCATGAGGGGGAGCTCTTCTCTCATGTATCACTTGCATACTTCAAGCGTGTGTGTGCACACACATACCCAGTATGTTTATACAGACATTGCTTATGCCGTTATGTTTTACTATTGTTTGTATTTCTGTTTAGGGGCAAAGATCATCATGGCATGCAGGGACATGGAGAAAGCACAGGAAGCTGTGAAAGAAGTCATCCAAAACTCAGGCAACGAGAATGTTGTTTGCATGAAACTTGACTTGGCAGATAGCAAGTCAATAAGGGAATTTGCAGAAGCCATCAATAAAGGTACCTGGCTGGAATGATGAAATAAAGTTGCTGTCACACGTGCTTTCACAAGCTTAAAGAAACTACATTTGTTCCTTAGAAAACTACGCATTAAGGGATTAGTTGGCCATAGAGCTGCAATGATTAGTTGATTAATGGATTAGTCAATTGACAGAAAATTAATCAGCAACGATAATCGATTAATCAAATAATCATTTAAGCAATCTTTGAAGCGAAATTGGCAAAAGTTCACAGGTTCCAGCCTCCAAAATGTGAATATTTTCAGGTTAAACCCTTTCTACCATCATAAACCGATTATCTTTGGGTTTGGGACTGTTTTTCGGACAAAACTGGGAACTTGTAATGGGCTTTTTTCACAATTTACTGACATTTTACAGACCACACAAATAATTAATCAAGAAAATAATCATTAGTTTAATCAACAATGAAAATAATCATTAGTTTAATCAACAATGAAAATAATCATTAGTTTAATCAACAATGAAAATAATCATTAGTTGCAGCCTTAGTTGGATACATTATTTTGATTTGTTGGTGTTCTTTTGTGCAGACGAGCCAAAACTCAACATCCTCATCAACAACGCTGGTGTGATGGTGTGTCCGTACGGGAAAACGGCAGATGGTTTTGAGATGCAGATCGGCGTCAATCACATGGGTAAATAAAACAAGTTTCTGAACTGTGTAAAGAGGAAAGGACTCTGATATGTGAGTCAGGGATGGATGTTCCTTGACTTAACAGAGCCTCTTATTTTTCGAAATTCTTTCTTATTTGACACCCAAATTATTATCCATTTCATGTAAAATAAAAGGTAAATGAAAGTGCTAGAAATGTGCTCTCTGCATTAGTGACTGAAGGCTACAGAACTTTTAATATATATAATATTTCACTGCTTGTTTTACAGTTTTTCTCGATTGCTAAGACACATTTGTTGAAAACCATGTTCAAAACCATGTAATCTTACATCTAAACCAAACTTTGCCTTCAGACATCACACAAAAGCCATCAAATATACTCATACACTGCAAAAATAGCCGTTACACAACCTGATACTGCAATGAATAATGGTGCTTCCCCCAGAACAACCTCTTTACATGATGAACTCCATATAAAGACACAACATGTGTACACATTTCAAAATGTTAATTCCTCAATGTACTGTATTAAAATAACTGAAACTGAGTGAAAAAGTAAACGTACTGTAAAAATATGCAACTGATAAAAGAAGACTTAACAGAGCCTCTTATTTTTCCAAATTCTTTCTTTCTTTCTTCACACCTCCGTCAAAACATTTCCTCCATGCCGAGGTTTATAGGTCACAGTGTCAAAGTTAGACTGCAGCAGCTTCCTCATCTGTAATTTGGGTCACATAAACATGTACAAAAGGCTGGGATGTCATAACACTTCTGCTTTTTGAACATCACAACAACAACCTAGACACCTGTATAAAAGTCTCATATACTTCAAGGTAAACCTTTTTGAACACACTATAATTTAGTATTTTAGTCAAAGTAGTGCGTTTTATTACAGGGACAGAGAAAATATAAGAATTGAGAAACATTTATGATCTCTTTATATTACTGGAAACAGTGTGCTGAACTAAATATTTCAAATTAATCAGTACGATACTTTTTCTATTCCAGTCTCTCAGGTCAATCAGCTCAAGCATTTTAAAGCCTTAATAAAGGTTTCTGTGCTTTTACGTGTGCTGTTATACCTGATTCAGTCAGATATAAAGTCTTTTTCTAATCTGATTTGTCATCATGCTATTAGAGTTGCACCTAGCGTCTAGCTAACTTTAGGAAACGGAGCTCAAATACACTTTTCTGTCAGATAATCTTTTAATCAGAGCAGTTACAGCATCTCTTTTCCTTTTTATAAGATGAAATTTGTCATGACAACTATGGTGGGTCTGTTTAACCAAAGATCTATTACTTTACGTGCATGTAAAAACAACCACTCATGAGCTTCACTAAACAGCAGGTGCAATTATAAATGCAACTAAATTGGCCTGTATACAGTTTCTCTACAACAGAGACAAGAAATAACAAATATATGTTGTCTAATATAGGATTTTATAGAATATCTGGCTGTTGTAAGAGCTCTTTTTGGAAAGACTGACATGTATTTTTTGTCAATGATAGCAGCCCCATTATATTCTGCCGTAATTCATTTTAATACGAGCATTGTTTCACAGCTGTGGAAGAGTGTGACAGTCTGAGCTATAACAGCTGTAAAAATACTGTTAATTTAAGTGTGTCACATTTTTAATACAGTTGTAAATCTCTGAATAACTGAGGATGTAGTAAAACATTTAATTTAGCCAGTTTGCTATTTTAGTGCAGCTGTTTATCTTTGTGTAGAGTCTGGATATAAAAACCTTTAACAAGTCTGAGATGTAGCCAAATTCAGCTACAACTTTCCTTTGCATATTCTATACTGTTTCTGTTTCTGTTCCTTGTCCTCTAGGTCACTTCCTGTTGACACATTTGTTAATTGACCTGATTAAAAGATCGGCGCCAGCCAGGATTGTAACTGTGTCGTCTATGGCTCACGCCTGGGGCTCCATAAATCTGGAGGACATTAACAGCGAGAAGAGTTACGACAAGAAGGGAGCCTACTCGCAGAGCAAGCTAGCCAATGTTCTCTTCACCCGCTCATTGGCTAAACGACTAGAAGGTGTGTAAATATACCCTTATCTCAGCCATTTTAATGCATTTTGATCATTTCCTTCAGTGTTTCAGTTTTTTTTGTACAGTAATGTTAATCAGGCGTTCACATGTCTCTCAGGCACAGGAGTGACGACGTACTCTCTCCATCCCGGAGTTGTCCAGACAGATTTATGGCGTCATCTGAGTGGCCCACAACAGTTTGTCATGAAGATGGTCAGTCCGTTCACCAAAACCTCCGTTCAGGGAGCCCAGACAACAATTTACTGCGCTGTGGAACCCACACTGGAGAAGGAGAGCGGTGGATACTACAGGTACAGTAATAACAGGTTTTTATATGCAGATTAACATACAGTCCTCTCACAAAATGATGTCGAAGTAATAAGGCTTTTACAGGATATGTTAGTTGGCTTGTAGACAAAATGTATTTACATGGATTTTCAGTTGAATAGACAGTATTAGCTACTGTAGCTAACAAGTTTAATAGTACAGATAAATAGATAACAAAATGTGAAGTTCACCTCTGCATTTCATGAGAAAATTAAGCTCAATGCTTAGAACGTGAAGTAGCGACTAAAAGTTGGGCCCAACGGATACTGGATTTTTTAGGCTGAGTTTCAAAACAATAAGTCATCCAGTATTTGTTTTTTTTTAACATAAACACATAATATGAACATTTTTGAAGATGTTTCCTTATATTTGGTTATTTTAAGAATCTAAAAACCAAGAAATGTGCCTCACAGGACATATTACAGTTGGAAACTCAACTAAAAACTATGTAAATTACACTTTTATGTGTCATTTTTTTCTTGTAAATCTATTCCTTAGAAAACAAAAGGGAGTAAAGAAAATGTACAGCTTAAATTCAAAAGTAAAATCATAAAAAAGGGCACAAATGACAAAAAGAAGAGCACATATCTATAAAAATGAGGATACTTTTTTCTGTGTTATATGCACACAATAAACAGTAGTAGAACAAAACATCAGGAAATTGTATTATAATTTAAAACAAATACGAATAAGTTATTACATAAAATATAATATGAAGTGAATATTAAGGGGTTCAACCCACCGATTTAACACCTCATGTTCAGTTTACTCATCATGATGAGTCCTACTCGGCCTGTGTAAACAGTCGTACAACCATTTGGATGTCACCAGGCTTATCTGACTTAACTCAGTTACAGTGTGTTTGAATGACCTACTGTAGGTGAACACCAGGCATCAGAGTGTCTTAACAAAAGACGTCATGATGTCTGCTGCACTGATTTTTGACCATTTTCTTCTTAATTTGTGTCTCTCAATTCCCTCAACTTTATGCAGGAGAAATACTAAATTGCTGGAGTGTCCCTTTTAAGCGTAATAACTTTTTCAAGTATCAAATTAGCTACTCAGGTCCCAGTTCAGAAAATAGCAATAATAAAACAATTACATCAATAATAAGACAGCAAAATCAGGAGGAAAAACACAATAAATAAATATGAATAAGTGAGAGGGAAGAAAACAGTCAGCCAAGTAGCCTCAATTGCACATGCCCTTTTATTAACAATATGATAAGCAGTAAAGTGCAGCAGTTATCAGTAAAGTAGTTGAATTAGGAGATACAGCGGTCAACTAGTGTGGTACAGCGTATCAGTGTGGTGCAGCATTTGAAGTGTTGAAGTAAATCCAGATTTCAAGTTGTTCATCTAGTAAATCTTTTCTTCCTGCAGCGACTGTGCACCCGCCGACTGCTCAGCGGCGGGCAAAAACGATGACCTGGCGCAGAAGTTGTGGGAGCTGAGCTGTCAGATGCTCTCGGTTACGTGGGAATGAAGCAATCAGGATTGGAAATAATATCTTTCAATTTACTGTCTGCTGTGTTCATTTACTATCTGCTACCATATATATATATACTGTTTCATGACAATTTATTACACTAACACTGCCTGCCAAGAAATAATGTACAAAACATTATCTTAATATATAACTTTGCATACAGTTCTATATTTTTCCTGCAGTTTTTGTATGTATTTGTTTTGATTACTAACACAGTATTTGCACAATATGGCAATATTTGTATTAGAATATATTTGTATTGTTTTGTTGTGGATATTTGTATTAAAATCATGGAATACTTAAAAAAAGAAATAGATGTTGTTTATCTGTATTTTCTTACATTAAAGCCAATCTTACACTCCATCAATTTGCTTTCATCCCTGCTTGCACATACAAATTTTTTTTTTTTTTTGACCAAATACATTTAATACACTTATTTACACTTGAAAGGAGGTGGTTCAGTGTGAGTGAGAAGCTAGCGCAACAACATGACGAAGCAGTATTATCATTTCAGGGATTTTCATTGTGATTTATCAATGTATCTGTTCTCTAAACAAATTAGGTTTGATATCTGCTGTCGGTAGCCAAGTTGCTCATCTGTGCTGTGAAAATGTTCAGTCTTTCTGTCCTCTTCTGTCACTCAAGTGGCTTGAAGGAGTGCAGAAAACTGTATTAGAGATTTATAAAAAAGAGAGGCTGAAAATGTGACATTTAATGTTTAATTGATAGATTATCTGTGTGGGAATTCATTCTATGCTTTAAAATGAATGTTGATGCAACTAGCCATTTATTGTGAAACAGTTGTTCCAGAGGTTTTAAACCAGTTTTTTGTTTTTTTTTGGTTCTGTTCTGTTGAGGTTCCATATTTTTGGCACGAACAAAGTTTTCCCTAGCTTTTGATTTTCATGTCTATTAACTAACGTGTAATAGCTTTAAATTGTCACATATGTGCCTCAAGAACCTTTTCAGAGAGGACATAAATGCTCTGGCAAGGACACAAATACACAAATCCAAACAGTCAAGAAAGTTACCTAAATGTGATTTTTTTTTTAAATGTAGTTATCAGTTATATATGGTTTAAAATTAGAAATGCATTTGGAGTTATTTAATTAATAGTTTCTTTGGGTGTGAGACAAGGTTTCTTGTCATGTTTTTAGCAGGGGACTGAAATCATTTGAGGTCACATTTTAAAGGAAAAGTAGTGTCTCTTGCTAGATCCTCCAGTGTCTCTTAGGAATAAGATGTCCCTCTAATATTTATCTTTTTTTCACAGGGATCTTTGATATTTAAGGGAAACTTCTGTCATGCTAACCCGTCATTGAGCCTGTCTTTAGAGAGGGCCTGACCTGTAGTCTAATGCTAATATATATGCCACTGTGGTGGGTGAAGTTAACAAAGTAACTCCAACCAAGATTTCTGACTATTTTACACAGCATTCATTGAAACTCCAACTGACAAACTTACCTTAAAATCAGAGGCTATTTGGATCAACATTAGAGAAATCACTGATTTGACATACAGTTAATAGTTAAAAGCTGAAATGTCACAGTAGAAATTAAAGCAAACACAGCAATTTAGGTGCATTACAAGTCTGTCGAAAAGATTTTTATAAACTTTGAGAATGTTTGTTCTGAGGATGATTTAATGATTATTAGTTGCATAGTGTATCCAAAGGAACCTTTGCATACATTGTCATTTATGACCAGCATTCCACTGTATGACAGCTGAAGTATGTAGATAGTCTATTGGATGTTGTAAAGACATCCGAAGATGATTGATTGCTATTTAAAAGCCTCCATTCAAGGTTGTTCTGCTGCGTTATTAAGGGTTTGTTTAAGTGCTTCTGTCAACATCTACTTTGACCTCAATATATCTAATCAAAACATAAACCTAAATCTAATGGAATATAAATTAAGGTCACACTCTTACTTAACATGTGTCGTATACATTATATAATGTGTTGGAGTATCAATAACATAAACTCATAAATACTTGGCCTATTTCTGAACAATAACTACTACTTAAAGCATGGGTGTAGATTTGGGTATGGACATTGTTGAATTGCCCCAACCAGTATTTTTCTTCTTTTAACTACTCATAATGTTAACAGTATAAGATCTATGCATGTGTGTTTTCTGCAAAAAGTGGGTCATTATGATAAAGAGTAGAAAAGATGGATATCAAGGATACTCCACTTGATGATCTGGCAACCCTCAACTTCAGTATTACACATTGATAATTACTTCACTTTACAAAACTAACAGTAAGTTCATGTTATATTTAAACTTTAGGTGTTAGGTGTTGCTAATTGTGTTGCTGATGTTAGCTAATTTGCGGTTGTTGCTCAGACGTGTCGTTTTATTGAGCAACTTTATCATTGTAGGTAAAAAAAAACAGCCTCCCAAAGCGAATTAAGGTCGTGTGAGGTTTGTGTGTGTTTGTTGTGCTTTCAGAGTGAATGTCAAGTAAGAAATCTGTAGTAGAAAGGTTATACAAAGAGCTTTTCCAATACATGTAGGTCAGTTCTCCTCCCTGCAGAAATATAGCCTGTTCCAATCCCAAAGCAAATTAAGGTCCTTTTTTTAAGGACCAAAGTCTCAGCAACACCTGCATTTAGCAAATGTTCTGTTATCAATCCCAACATTAATCTTCTTTGAAATTAGTGGGAGAAATACTTACTATTTAATGCCACCTTTCTCCTTTTCCATGAGTAGATCAAGAGCAGAGTTATTGTAGTCTATATGTGTCATTAAGACATGAACATTATTCAGAAAGTAAATTAGCCTCCGCTTGTCCATCTGATTTGTTTGTGAAGGTCAGACTTCATTTTGTTTTGACAATCCTGTCAGCAGCAGCCTGAGCAGCACAGAGACACACAGGCGGGTGTGTTCTGATGTCATAGTGAAATATAGCCATATATTCAGGAGCTGAATGAAAAGTAATACATGTAGAAGATTTTTTTCTGATTCAAAGATAGGTTTGAGCATTGCTGTGGCTCTGTCATGAAACTCTTGAGTTGTGTCACCCAAATCAACAAACTGAAGGAAGGACAGAGGTAGGCTACACAATCTTAGGTGAGGTTTGAAAATGGTTTACAGCCATTAAATTAGTTGGTTTAATATTTATTTTAACAGATATTGTGAAAATCTATCATCATTTTGGTCTTATATGGTGTTGTACTTAAACTGATTAAAACATGTCCTTACCAAAGATAAAACCAAATCTATGCCCTTGATTTAAATTAAGGTGACAAATGATTATGTTTTTAATTAATGAAATAAGAATATTTTTAAAATGTTACCAACAAGAATATAAAGAACTTGATTTCCTTGATTAATTGGTCGTTAGTTATGGTATAACAGTGATAAGCTTCAATAAAACAATACCTAGAGTCACCCCATTGTTGGATAACGTATTGATTTACTCATTAAACCTGGTCTAATCATTTGCAAGGCGCCATAAATGTGTGCACTGAAGTCCTTCATCTCCATGGCCACACATACAATCAGTCATTAATGTTTAATAACCAAAAGAAGCTGGCTATAAGAACCAACTGCAAGTCCAGCAGTGATACCATCACTGAGGGAAAAGGCAAACAGTATGGATGTAAGGATGCACTGGTGCATGACAAAACTGGACTAATTACTAAGTTTTAAAGGATGCTGAAGACAGATGTGATGTTGCCAAAGAGCAAGAGTGACGTTGACTTAATGGTGCAGTAAAGATTTTTGATTTTCTTCTTCAGTCATGTTCAGGCACGATGGAGGAAGCTGAGGACGGCATTGCAGTGGTGGGCATCGGATGTAATTTTCCAGGCGGTAAGGCATTTAAATTTGGGAACTTAGTTTTATAGTTTTGTTTTGTTTGTTTTGTTGTATTTCTTAATATTTTACTGACAAATTTACAATTGACATATTTCTCACAATGTATACTAAGACACTTGAAAACTAAGACTAAATTAACTGGACAAGAAACTTACGAAGAAAAGACAGAACTGCATTATTTCAACATTTTACCTCTGAAATTACCAGACAAGAAGATATTGCTTGAACTTCACTTGGGATAAACCTCTTATCTCAACCTGACAGTCTGGGTTATTTAAATTAATTCCTGGTACTTCTAAATAAATAAAAAAGATGTGTCATGGTGTTATTTTATTCAAATTAAGTAAGTGTTGCTAACTTATATTTCATAATATAACCTATACCCTCTTTCACCATAACTTAGTGTTTGCAAATCAGGGGAATCACAGAATGACAAAATGTTGAATACAAACACATACTGTACATACAGATACTAAATGCTTTATAGTATTTAATTATTCTTAGTATCTTGGTGGAGTCTATAACTACTGTGTATATCTTTCAAACAGGAGAAGGGCTTGACAATTTCTGGAAGGTTCTGGTGAATGGGAGAAACTGTTCTGTGCCAGTTCCCAAAGAGAGATTTGACTTAGCCAGCTGGTATGACCCTGACGACAATAA
This sequence comes from Thunnus maccoyii, assembly GCF_910596095.1. Classification (NCBI taxonomy): domain Eukaryota; kingdom Metazoa; phylum Chordata; class Actinopteri; order Scombriformes; family Scombridae; genus Thunnus; species Thunnus maccoyii. The sequence goes on along the minus strand of NC_056553.1, from coordinate 7,715,476 downwards.
AGCGGGTAAATCCTGCACAGCCAAGGCTGCTCTCATTGATGGGTATGGTCTTTAACCCTAACACATTGACACTAAGAATGTACAAGTAACAATGGCAATATATGAAAATATGTTTTAAAACTGCTTATAGAAGTGATTTCATCAAAAATGACGAATTACTGCACAGCAAAAATTCAGCTCTGGAGAATCTCACATTTGCTGTGATCAGCACTTGATTTAATCATACTGGTGTACATTATGATCTATTTCTGTTATTACATTTGATCTAATGATTTTTGTTTTTGTTTTCAGTTTCAATGAATTTGACCACAAGTTCTTCGGCATCAGTGACAGTGAAGTGGAACAAATGGATCCTCAACAAAAACAGCTCCTTCAGTGTGTCTACAGGGCTTTAGAAAATGCTGGAATTCCTATGGAGAAGGCCAGTGGGACCAGGACAGGAGTATTTTTTGGTAAGATAGCAAAAACATTTTTCCAGTGACTGGCTATAACCTCACACACCAGATGGCTTGTTACACAGGACCATCTGAGAAGTTGTCCTTGGAAACTGTTTGGAAAAGGGCAGGAACTTTAAAAAAATACTTGGCAGGTGATTGGATGAACTATCTGACTGATGATTGGTCTATCACCTTGAGAGGCAGCTGGATTCACAAGATTGCAAGGTCACGTGAGAATCCTCATAGGACACTGATTGCTGATTGGCACTTGTGTCCGAACCACTGGTGCATCAGACACAAGTGCCAAGTGCATAACTTGAAGCCTTACAAGATGGATTCTTGCGTGATCTTGCGAATCCAGCTGCCTCGCAAGGCAAGACTGGCTATTCACAGTCGCGTGTAATATTACTAATAATGAGTTGACAAAAATGTAATTACTTTCTGCTGGACCAAATTTCAATCCAATTTTTGTTTTCTTTGAATCATCTATTTTTATATTGTTTTTATTACAGGCCTAATGAACAGAGATTACGAAACAAATGCAGCACACATGCATCCAAGTATGATCAACCACTGGACTGGCACAGGGCTTGCCATGAGTATAGCAGCAAACAGGGTCTCCTATGTCTTCAACTTCACTGGGCCCTCACTGTCTATAGACTGTGCCTGCTCATCATCCCTCGTGGCTCTTCATCTTGCCTGTCAATCCATTAAACAAGGTCTGTATTTCTAATTAAAGACAATGACAGATCCTGTAAAATGAAATTTCAAAATACTGTACATGTTCCCCCTATCAGGAGATTGTGACATGGCTGTGTGTGGAGGGGTCAACTGTATCATAGAGCCAAGGGTGTTTGTTGCTCTCAGCAAGGCCAAGATGATATCACCTGAAGGGACCAGCAAACCTTTCTCCAGCAGAGCAGATGGCTATGGTAGAGGGGAGGGCTGTGGCGTTCTTCTCCTGAAGCCACTAAAAAAGGTCAGAATATGCAGAGGGTATTAAAACGATCCCAACTTCCTTTTTTCAGACCATATCAAATATTAGATCAATATCAATTTATAACTGATTGACTTGCTACAACTACGCAATTTTATACCTCTTTTAAACATTAAACAGTACCTGTAAAAGGCAACTTACTCATTCCTGTTAGCACTGTTTCTCTCAAGCAACACTTTACAAAACATTTTTCTTTCTTTCTACATAATTTAGACTGTCATTGTTACTGTGACTGTCAATGTTACATACTCTTCAATGTTATAAATATTATACTCTCATTGTTTCATTTAAGTCTTGTCGTTGTTTTACAGGCCATACAAGACCATGACCACATCTGGGGTATCATCAGCAAAACAGCTGTCAACCAAGATGGTCACTCAGTCACTCCAATTACCAAACCCTCTATGACACAACAAGAAGAGCTGCTGCGAAGTATCTACTCAGAGTATGACCTCACAAATGTCCAGTACATAGAGGCACATGGGACTGGGACCCCAGTTGGAGACCCAACAGAGGCAGAAAGCATCTCAAACGTCATTGCTAAAGCCAGACCTCCTGGTTCAGAGACAGTGCGGATTGGCTCTGTGAAGAGCAATATTGGACACACAGAATCTGCTGCTGGAATGGCAGGACTCATTAAGGTCCTCTTAATGATGAAGCATGAGACCATTGTTCCCTCCATTTTCTACTCCGAAGAGACTGCCAGAATAGATGCCAAAGCCCTGAACATTAAAATTCCAAAGGAAGTAGAAAAGTGGGAAGCCTCTGGTGCAAGAATTGCAGGAGTGAACAACTTTGGTTTTGGGGGTACAAATGCCCATGCAATTGTCAAACAGTACAAACAGTCACACATTGAGCTAAAGAATGACAGGAAGCAGGCAAGGTATTTTGTCATGTCGGCAAATTCACCAAAATCCATCACTCTGATGATGGAAGACACAATTAAACGGCTAGATGCAGATTGCAAAGTTGATTTAGATTCTCTGGTGTACACATCAGCATGCAGGAGGAGCCATCTAAAACACAAATACAGAAAAGCCATCGTGGTTTCATCCATAATTGATCTTAAAGAGAAGCTAAGTGCTGCTGTTAGCAAAACATTTAGCCCGTCCTACTCAGATCCAAGGTTAGTGTTTGTCCTCTGTGGAAATGGTGTTAATTATCATGGCATGTGCAAGCAGCTACTAAAACACGAGCCTGTATTCAGAGATAAGATCAAACAGATTGCACATTTTTTTCAAAGGCTGAGTGCACTGAACATCTTGGACACACTTGAGAGTGAGTTTGAGAGAAGTGACTTCAAAAACCCAGATGTTGTCCAACCTCTCCTCTTTGCTATCCAGGTTGGCATTACCACCTTATTCAGACACTGGGGTGTCAAGCCTGATGCAATACTGGGTCACTCTGTTGGCGAGGTTGCAGCCGCCCACTGCTCTGGCCTCTTGTCTCTTGAAGATGCAGTGAAGGTAATCTATTTCCGCAGCACTCTCCAGAGAAAAGTCACAGGGGGAAAGATGCTTGTGATCAGCAACATGGCTGTATCAGAGGTGACTGCTCTTCTCCCTCAATACTCTGGTACAGTTTGCCTTGCTGCTTTTAACAGCCCGGAGTCCTGCACCCTCTCAGGTGATGCAGATGCAATAGATAGCTTTCATATGAAGCTAAACACCACAGCCAACAGTCAGAATCTGTTCCTCCATGTACTGGATGTCCCTGTTGCTTATCACAGCCACATGATGGATCCAATTCTGCCAGAAATCAAGCAGACAATTGGTTCCTTACAGGTCAATGATCTTGACACAGAGTTGTTCTCAACAGTGACAGGCAAGGAAGTACATCAGAGTGATTTCTGCACAGGCGCATATTGGGCTAGAAACATCCGTGAGCCAGTTGCTTTTGAGGAAGCAGTGATGTCAGCAACTAAAGGGAAGAAGAATACAGTCTTTGTAGAGATAGGGCCAAGAAGAGCCCTACAGAGAAATATCATGGAATCGCTAGGTAATGACACAGTTGTTCTTGCTTCGGTGCAGCCAGAGAAAGATCAAGAATCAATAATGTCAGTTGTTTCTAAACTGTTCGAACTGGGTGTTTGGGTAGATTGGAACACATTCTACACAGGATATGAGACCATGCCACTGCCTTTCCCACAATATCAGTTTGATTGCTCAGACAGGGATGTTATCATCAAAGCAGCACAGAAAAACACAGCAAGTAATCACCCTGTCCTCTGTCAGACAGGAAATGAAAGCAATGTTTTCAGCTGTGATCTGATGTCTGATTCTTCTTTCTACCTGAAAGAGCACAAACATAATGATATACCCATCATCCCTGGGGCTTTCTATGCTGAGTTGGGTTTAGCCACATTCATGGCCATTGCCAAACCAAAAGTGGCCCTCAACTCACTACAGCTCAGTGTCAATTTTCACAGTCCATTTGTTTTGACCCAAAATTCACCAGAAATGAAGGTGCAACTAGGACAAACAGAGAAAGAAACTAGTTTCACAGTATTCTCCTCATCAGTAATGTATGCGTCAGGCACAGTGGTTTCAAAGAAAGAGAGGCTGATTGAGGAGCAGTCCATTTCCCTAAGCTCCATCTACAAAAGATGCACATCGGTAGTGAGCTCTGAGGAATTTTATGGGTATCTCTCTAAAGGAGGCTTTCAGTATGGAGAGGTCTTCCAGAATAAGGGGGATGTGCACTATGGGGAAGATCTGAAAGAGGCATTTGCAGTTGTCACAGTTCCAGAGGAACTGCTGTCTCAATTGTATGACTACTGCATTCATCCTGTTGTGCTGGATTTTCTGATGCAGCTTCTACCAGTCACAGTCGAGCACATTTTTGCTGGTAGACCAGGATTTCCTGCAAAAATAGGAAGTTTGACAGTGTTGGAACCCTTGAAAGATGAAATGATTGTCTATCTGAGAGCAACGGATGTGGGTGTTGATCACTTTGAGGTCTGTGGCTGCTTTGCAGATAAAGAAGGCAGAGTGTTGGTTGAGGTTAAACATGTAATAATCAAGTACCTTGGCAGTTGTTCTCATGTGGTTAAAGATTACTTCTACCATCATGCCTTTGGTGTCATCTCTGAAGGCATCACATCTGCTCTCCCTCCTAAGGCCTTGGTCTTTTGCGATCATATAGGGATCTCTAAAGGCCTGCAACAACATTTGGACTCAAGGTCTAGATACATTTCCTTCACACATGAAAAAGGCATTTTGAGCCATGGGTTCCCCGCTCTCCTGGCAAATCTCAATATCACAGATATTGAGAAAAACTTTGATGAGGTCTTATTTATGTGGGGCAAAGAAAACCTTACTTCACTGGAAGCTGATGTTGTTCTGCAGAATTTGGCGAGCTGCTGTGAGACTTTCCGCCAAATAGTCCTTGAGCTCAAGCGAATTAATTTCCCAAACTCCATCAGAACAGTAACCTACTGTTCATCTGACATCACATTAGAATACATAAATCCAGGTTTTGCGCTCGCTGGCATGACAAGATCTTGTGCTGCAGAGATACCAGATCTTTCATTTCAGTTGATTGATATAGGCACTATCTCTGCTAAGGACATTGCAGCTCTTTCTGATGTCCTAAGATCATATCCTTGCAGCAAGTACCCAGAATTGGTGGTAAAAGACGGGCTGGTTCTGAAACCTTCCATTGTGCATACCCCACCTGAAATAATTGACAACTCAGAGGGCAGTTTTACCTCTAACATGTCTGAGTCCTACATCCTTCAGACAGCTGATGCACATAAGATGACTAAACTGAATGCCATTCATTCTGATGAGGAGGCAAAGCCAATCAGTGATGCATCAGTTGAAATTCGGCCCAATAAGATATGTGTTCATTCTTCAGATTACTTCCCTGTCAGTGCCTCACATCTGAAATTTGGCCAGACACTGTACTGGGATAAACACTCATCACAGAACCACAAGCTCCTTTCTCTTGATTTCAGTGGTACTATTACAGCAGTTGGAAAACATGTCAGGAAGTTGAAAGTGGGAGACCAAGTTGCTTGCTGTTACCCTGTGGTGGCAGCCAGCAAGGTCAGAGTTCCAGAGGATGTGTGCTACAGCACCAAACGCTTCCCATACCTTAAAAAAACACCCTGTGTTTCCTACTTTGTGCTAGCATGGGAAATCCTGCACCGAGCCTTGTCTAGAGCCAAACACCATCTAGGAATCATATCCTCTGTGCCCGACTCTGCTCTGATAAAAGTCTTAGCACTCACTTCTCACAAATCCGGTTGGAATGTGATTGTTGGAACACAGTGCAATGGCTCTTTTGTAGATGTCAATCAAATGAATGCATTTGTTGTCCTGCCTCCATTTGATGAATCCCTGATTGCTAAAGTCTGCAGCTTTCCTGGTGTCCAACATGTTGTCATCATCTCTGAATCTCAGATGCAGTCTTTGCCTGCTCAAGATGTGTTCCAAAGTGTAAAGGAAAGTGTTCACGTGCAGACAATTCACATGTCAGTCATTTTGCAAAGGGGATCCTTGAGTGCACAAAGGCAACACATTTATCACTGGCTCAAGTCCTTGAACTTGAGCAGGACATTTTCTCTCGAAAGCTTTACCTTTCAGAATATGAAATCTGAAAGCATCAAGACCCTTCATTCAGAGGAACCAGAATCATATTTCAACTCAAAGAAACTGGCTGTTGTGGCTCTAGAAAAAGGTCTCAGCAATACACTATCTAACATTCCACTGCTGCCAACAAACAAACAGCTTTTCCGAAAGAGAGCAGTGTACATTGTGGCAGGTGGTCTCTCTGGTCTGGGCTTTGAAACGGTCAAGTTCATCTCGCAACGAGGGGGTGGGTACATTGTCATACTCTCCAGGAGCAAACCCACTCCAGATGTGCAAAAAGAGATACACAATGTGGAGAAACAGTGTGGAAACTGCATCACTACCATGGAGTGTGACATATCTGTCTCTGATCATGTGCACAAGGTTATCAGTGTCATCAGCCTGAAATTCCCTGGTTGTCCAATCAGAGGAGTGTTTCACAGTGCAGTTGTCTTGCATGATGGCTTGATTGAGACCCTTGACAGATCTCTCTATGAGAAAGTTCTCAAACCCAAAATAAATGGTGCACTTAATTTGCATCATGCAACACTATGCTGTGAGTTAGATTACTTTGTGTGTTACTCCTCCATCTCAGCTTTTCTAGGAAATGCATCACAAACAAACTATGCAGCAGCCAATGCATTCCTCGACATGTTCTGTCAATATAGGCGCAAACTCGGGTTGCCAGGACAGTCTATCAACTGGGGAGCTCTGAACCTTGGGCTCCTCTTGAACAAGGAGCATATCCAGCAATTTCTGGAGGCAAAAGGGATAATGGTGTTGGATGTGGCTGAGATTCATCAAAGTCTGGAGCAATGCCTTGTGCTCAACCGACCCCAACAGGCTGTTTGTAGGTTTCACTTCAGAAATCTCAGATACAACATCCTCTCTCAAAATGCGGCCTTGACCATGCGCCTGTCTGCATTAGTGGAGGAAGCTTTCCAAAAGTCCAAAGAGACAGATTCTCAAACTAAACAAACCAAGTCTGTCTCACCAAAAAACTATATTGTCTCACTGCTTACTGAGACCATTGGCATGGACATGAGTGAGCTGAAAGATGAATCACTTCTTTCATACTTAGGCATTGACTCTATGCAGGCCATGACTCTGCAAAATCTCATCTTTCAAGGGAGAGGTGTGAATGTGCCTTTGGTGATGTTGTTGGATCCCAATGCCACGCTATCAACAGTGGTAGCTTTCCTGAGTGAAGAAGCTGGGGATGAAAATGTCAGTGATAACCAAAAGTGTCTTCCAAATGAGGACATGAATGATGTTTCAACCAGATTGTAAAAATGTCAAATGTAGATATTAGAGAAATATAAACAGCCTTGGTTAGCAGAAGAAAATGCTGGACTAATTGTAGATTTTGACAGTGAATTCAATAGTGAGCTGATAATGGCCCTTGCAATACAACTGCATTCATGTGTTAATTCCACGTGTTGATCCTGTTTTTTTTTCTATGTTTATCTCTGTTTTTTAGTTTTTTGTGTGTATTTGGCTCAGGTTATTGTTTTGGTTCATTCTTACAATTGTAGTTTTACATGTTTTTTCATTTTTGTAAACATACATCACTTATTTCTACTCAATTTTGTGGAGACAAAAAATTTTTAAATGAATGATTTGTATTGCAGTTTTACTAATTTTTAGAGGCTACAACATGTTTATGATAAAAAACGTAAAAACACAGATTTAAAATTAAATACACAATAGTTGTTGATACATGATTATTTTAATAATTTATGTAAATTTTGGACCAAATGTTATATTATTTTATAAATATTCAATAAATTTGAATCTTTAAAGCTCGTCTCTTTAATTCAAGTCAGTCAAAGGATTCAGTCCCCATAATATTAATGTGAACTTAAACACTCTCACCTTTATCTGCCTATTTGTCAATGTCATTCTCCTATAGGTCATGATCAGTTCTTACCAATGCGAAGTCATTGATTCTGATTATCAATGTTATGATGATGATGGACCAAATCGTACAGTATTCTGGTACGAAAGTCGTGAAGATGTTTTAGAAGTTCTCTGGGTACCTTAATTGTTGTCATAGCTTCCTTGAATTCATCTCCAGAATTCACTTCATTAAGCTGTTTGAAGACAGAGCCATACTCAAATCCTGCTTGAGAAAGAATGGAGTAAATCTCTTTTCTCTTCATAATCAATTTGCACCTTTGGGAGATCATGTCAAGACAAATGGTTGGTTCCTCTAACAACGGTTGTCCCTCTGTACACTTATAGGTGCCAGAGGCATGTGTGGCCACAGAGGACTGTATTTTGAATGAAGCTTCATTTTCAAGTGTCACTTTCAACTGATGACAGTTAGGGCTGAGTGTACACAGACTCTGAAATGTTACACCAAGCTGGAGTAAGGAGACAGGCTTCTTTGGCTGTAAACTTGCCATCACTGAGGCATAAGCTAGTTCGACATAGAGCGTGCCTGGCACAATGGAAACACCATTGTTTTTATGCTCCCAAAGATACGGTACAGACTCTGATGAGAGGTTGCACACATACTCTTTGTTTTCCCCCTTTATTTTGAATATGAACATATGGGGAGAAAAAGTAGATGATTCATCACCTTTTCTCACAGCTTCAAAACACAATTCTTTCTTTGTGATGTCAAACTGATAGACTGGAAGAGCTGTGGGCAATGTCTTGCAACCCCTGTAGAGCTCATGCCAGTGCACACTGATGCCCAGTTCAAATAGTTTTGCCACTGTAGACATAATTGTTTCATATTCTTTCTCTGGCTGGACAGAGGAAAGAACTATGTCATCATTTCCCACAGTCTCATGTATGTTTCTTTGGAGAGCCCTGCGAGGTCCAATCTCCACAAAGACCACATTTCTTCTTGACTGCTTGTCTTTGGTGGCAGCACTCAGTGTTTGTTCTGCCGAGGGTCCATGCATTACATTTTGCTTTTTGACCCTTCGGCTTTTGTTTTTTTTCCTGCGCACTCTGAATAAAGACGTTTTCCTCAGACCTGCTTCACCTACGGTCTCTGCATTTGGGTCCATTCCTGCTAGTTTTCTGATACAACTGCTATTTTTTGTAGTGGTCTCAGTAATATTTACTGTTAAAATGTACTGAGGTAGCATATCCCATGACATGGTTAAGCTAAGTTTGAGTATAAACAGGTTATAAATGCAAGAACAATACTCTTCACTCATGTATTTCGATGTTTGATTTGAAAGAGAACTGATTTTACTTCTAATTATAACTATTCTACCTTGCTCTTTCATTTGTTTCACTCTACGGATGTCTCTTGTTTTTAACTCTGCATTGAGTGTTTTGTCAGAGGAATGGTTATTTGGGGTGCTTTAACTGTGCACTCTCCCTCATGTCTCTATGTGCCTTTTTTCTGCCTCTTCATTGGTTAAAGAGGCTGAGCAGGAAGCAAAGTGCCGATTCATTTTGAGAGAGCAACAACCAACGGGGAAACTCCAACACTTCACAGAGCCAATCCGCAGTGTTTCTGAACCAGGAGGTCTGCCTTTAGCAATGATGTTTGAGATGCTTCCTGCCTCTATCGAGTCTCCAACTGAGGTTCCAGTACCATGTGCTTCTATGTACTGGACATTTGCAAGGTCATACTCTGAGTAGATTTGCCGCAGCAGCTCCTCTTGTTGAATCATGGAGGGCTTAGTGATTGGAGTAACAGAGTGTCCATCTTGGTTGACAGTCATACCATGAGCAAGCTAGGTATTAACACCATTGCATGCATGTATTTCATGTTATAAAATGACTGTAAATGACAACCCTGCAGCCCTCCCCTCTACCATAACCATCTGCTTTATTGGAAAAAGGTTTGCTGGTCCCCTCAGGTGAGATTATCTTAGCCTTACTGAGAGCAACAAACACTCTTGGCTCTATGATGCAGCTGACCCCTCCACATAGAGCCATCTCACAGTCTCCTAGTTGAGAAAGAAGTAATGGAATGAGGAATATTTAAACATCATGCAATAATTAACTTGCTTTTACGCAAGTAGAACTACTTACTTTATAGCCTGGCAGGCTAGATGTAGGGCCACCAAAGATGAGGAGCAGGCACTGTCAATGGCAAAAGAGGGGCAAGTGAGATTAAAGCTGAAAGAAATTCTATTGGCAGCAACACTCATGGCTGTTCCAGTACCATTGTAATGAGTTATTGTGGTAAGGCTGTTACTGCTAAGCATGTTATAATCCCTGTTCAAAAGACCTGAAACAAAGATTTTTAAGCAGTATGGGTTACATTCTGTGCATTGTTTAATTGTGCTATGAACTTTTTAAGCGTTATAGAATAGTGGTCACCTATATAAACTCCAGTTCTGCTTCCACTGATGCACTCCATTGGTATCCAAGCATCTTCTAACACCCTGTATGTACACTGGAGAAGTTTCTGCCGAGGGTCCATGAAATTGGCCTCTGCTTCAGTAATGCCAAAAAACTTGTGATCAAACTCATTAAACCTAGAATATAGAAATAACAGGTCCATCATAGTGCAAACAACTATCAAGAGATGAATTAATACATTATGGGTCTAAATAGATATAATGCTTACCCATCTATAAGAGCAGCCTTGGTTGTCTTTCCAGGTTTGCTATCATCAGGGTCATACCAGAAAGTTGTGTCAAACCCTTCTGCTGGAATATCTACAACACAGTTTTTTCCCTCCAGAAATTGTCCAAACCCTCACCTAAAAGAAAATAGACCATATTAAGTATAATCACCTTAAATTAAGACAACTGGACGCAGAGAATGCACAGAAATTCAAAATCTTTATGTCAAAATTAAGTTATACCTCCAGGGAAATTGCATCCAATCCCAATTACAGCGACGTCATCCTATGCGTCTTCCATTGCTGCTATGAAATGTTGCTCTGGGGACTTCATTGCTTTATTCTAAAAGCCAAAGTAAAATTTCAAACTTCTACATAGTGAAGCTTAATGTTGAGTCCTGGGTGCTCTATTTAGTCAGAAGTGGTGCTACAATACCCACACAACCCTTTATAAACATTGTGCGGGTGTCAATGAAAAGGGCCAAGAGAACACAACAATGCCCTGGCTTGTTGCATCTCAGTTGGCTTCATCTGGAACTGAATACACTAATTGTAGGTTGAAATAATTAAAAGGAAGCAGTAAATAAGCTTCTGTTCTTGTCTGGAGATTGACAAAAGGACACAGTGTGTTGTAAGTATCCTCACTGGCAGATTTCAAAGTCCTCTGTAACTGGTTTCTTCTGTAACCTTTGGCCACATTGGCTCTAAAAAGAAATAGTAATGGTTTTTACTTCATACATGTTTCTAAACATGACATCATTACGGATATGACCGCATTAATCAGGTGTTCAATGTGATGATGAACACAGAGAAAGACAAAGCTATTTTTTTCTATTTTTGAATACAAAAGTATGTCTGATTCAGTGTTTCTTCAAAATTGAAAAAAAAAAAAAAAAACTATTGAAAAACAATGATAAAGCTGCTCTAACCAATATTTTTATATGAAAAATGGCTCAAATGAATGGTGTTGCATGTGGTGACAAACCCTTAGAGAATTATCACTTCATTGTGCGCTTCCACTCAGCTTTTCTGAACATTTTAGCGTCTTTGATTTTACCGTCACAATTTTGCTGTTGTCATTCATTACTACTCTCATCAACCTTGTACCTGCCCTGCATTACCCTAGTTTGCCCTGCGCTGCTCTGTGCTATCCCTGCACCTGCCCTCACCTGCCCTGTGTCGTGTCTGCCTTGCCCTGCTCCCTGTGTTTCCCTCAGCCCATCAGCTCCCAGCCTGCCCTTCTTTCCAGTCACCTTTTCCACATTTGCTCATTAGTTCAGTTTGTATTTTAGCTCTGGTTTTCTGTTCAGTCTCTGTTGGATCTTCAGTTTGTACTGCATGGCTCTGCATTACATTTTGCTTTTTGACCGTTCGGCTTTTGTTTTTTTTCCTGCGCACTCTGAATAAAGACGTTTTCCTCAGACCTGCTTCACCTACGGTCTCTGCATTTGGGTCCATTCCTGCTAGTTTTCTGATACAACTGCTATTTTTTGTAGTGGTCTCAGTAATATTTACTGTTAAAATGTACTGAGGTAGCATATCCCATGACATGGTTAAGCTAAGTTTGAGTATAAACAGGTTATAAATGCAAGAACAATACTCTTCACTCATGTCTTTCGATGTTTGATTTGAAAGAGAACTGATTTTACTTCTAATTATAACTATTCTACCTTGCTCTTTCATTTGTTTCACTCTACGGATGTCTCTTGTTTTTAACTCTGCATTGAGTGTTTTGTCAGAGGAATGGTTATTTGGGGTGCTTTAACTGTGCTCTCTCCCTCATGTCTCTATGTGCCTTTTTTCTGCCTCTTCATTGGTTAAAGAGGCTGTGGTGGAAATTGTAAATGAAAGGAGTCTTAACTCTGCCCAGTTACTGCATTACAGTAGAATCAAGCACCCATGCAGAGCAGCCGCCCCACACTAATCTTATAAGACAGCTACATGAGTCATGTTACATATTTTACTTGCAAGTTCCATGTTTTAATGTTGCTGTTCATCATTTGTGATGTGAAAACATCAGAAATAAAAAGTTTGCATCTTGGTATTCATTCAGTTATAATCCAAACACACCACAGAGCGTCTCTCCTGCCGGCTGCACACTGGAACGTAGAAGAGGAGACAGTAGAGATGCTAGAGATGCTTGTATGCGTCTGTTTAAACAGGAGTTTAACCAACTTTTCTGCATTTAACACCAGAGCTGAGAGTGTCAGAGCTGAGAGCGTCAGAGCTCTGAGCAGGAAGCAAAGTGCTGATTCATTTTGAGAGAGCAACAACCAACGGGAAACTCCAACACTCAGACACTCACTTTACTGTAATAAGGTTTAGTCTTTCTGTCAGAATCATTCCTTGTGTTACTCTCGGTACTTTCCGCTTTATCTTATCTCTGGGCTTATGTGAACCATTTAACGGGGAGTCATAACAGTACTTTCGCATTGGTGTAAATTACTAAAAATGAAATCACACCCCAGCCCTGACCCTGGGGTCAGGGAGTCATAAGGATGGTAGGAGGGCGTGCAGAAAACTGCATCAGAGATTTATATAAGAGAAAGAGGCTAAAATATGTGGTATTTAATGTTTAATTGATTTATCTGTGTGGGAATTCATTCTGTGCTTTAAAATTAATATCGAGGCAACTAGCCATCCATTGTGAAACAGTTATGCCAGAGGTTTTAGACCATTTTATGGTTCTGCTCTGTTGAGGTTCCATATTTTTGGCACAAACAAAGTTTTCCCTAGCTTTTGATTATCATGTCTATTAACTAACATTTGGAACAGCTTTAAATTTTCACATATATGCCTTAAGAACCCAGTTTGGAACAAACTTCCTTTCTTCAGAGAATCATTTTTAAGGTTCTCTAAAAAATGCGGCTCTTGCAGTCAAGTTTCTTTCTGATCAGATGAATTAGAATCATTCCTTGTGTTACTATCAGTACATCAGCCTCATCTTTCCTCTGGGCTTGTGTTAACAGTTTAACAGGGAGTCATAATGAAAGTACTTACACAGTGCTTTAATTTCTTTCATTTCTCATCTTCTTACATCTGTATTGGGAAACTTGGTCACACCCAATCCATCCCCCCGAGTCTTCTTAAGCAGCAGCAGTAACAAAGTGAAAGTTATTGCTGCTGCTTGTACACTGTGTGCATACAAAATGAAGCCACCATCCAAAATGAAAAGAGGAGCGACAGAAGACCAACCAACAATCAACAACAAAAAGAGAAAAATCTCTTATCAACAGAAGGTATGCTACTGCTATGGCCCTACTACTCATGAGTCAAATAATGGAATGAAAGTCTTATTATCAGCTGTGACGCTAGTCATCATATAATCAGGCTATTTTACTGGAGCTACTGGCTAGTTGCGATTATCTTGCTAATATTAGGTATGACTAGTTTTTATTTCTAAGTTGTATCTTATATTTCATCAGATCCAAGAAGGTGAATGTAGCAGCAGGGCAGGCAGGGTGACCAGAGAGGGAAAGGAAGCACGTGGTGACCAGGTAATGAGGTCAGAGTTAAAATGCTGTTACAAGCAAACACTGTTAAGCAGCCTAAAAGACATGTAAGAGTTGTCCATAAAAGTGTCTGACTTTTTTTCTAGACCATGTGGTTTAGGGTTGGGCGATGTCTAAAGAACTGGCATAGGATGCTGCCCACAGTGAACACAGTGGAGCATCGTGATGTGTGTGTGTGTGTGTGTGCGTGTGTGTGTTTGGTGAGGGGTCAGGGAGTCATAAGGATAATAAGAAGGAGTGCGTAAAACTGTATCAGAGATTTATATAAGAAAAAGAGGCTAAAATATGTGGTACTTAATGTTTAATTGATTTATCTGTGTGGGAATTCATTCTGTGCTTTAAAATTAATATCGAGGAAACGACCCATCCATTGTGAAACAGTTATGCCAGAGGTTTTATACCATTTTATGGTTCTGCTCTGTTGAGGTTCCATATTTTTGGCAAAAATAAAGTTTTCCCTAGCTTTTGATTATCATGTCTATTAACTAACATGGAACAGCTTTAAATTTTCACATATATGCCTTAAGAACCTAGTTTAGAACAAACTTCCTTTCTTCACAGAATCATTTTTAAAGTTCTCTTAAAAATGCAGCTCTTGAAGTCAAGTTTCTTTCTGATCAGATGAATCAGAAGCATTGTGTTACTATCATTACTTTCAGCCTCATCTTTCCTCTGGGCTTGTGTTAACAGTTTAACAGGGAGTCATAATGAAAGTACTTTTACAGTACTTTCACTTTCACATAGGCGTGAATTACGGCTTGTTGTAACTCCCAATAATCAAAACCAGTCAGTACAATTTGTTACATTAACATTGAAGAAATAATGTACAAAACATTATCTTAATATATGACTCCCCTTACAGTTCTAAATTTTCTCCTGCAGTTTTTGTATGTATTTGTTTTGATTACTTACACACAGTATTTGCAAGATATGGCAATATTTGTATTAGAAATGTAAGTATTATCCACATAAAGCTTCAACTAAAGGCTCTGTTTTACAGTAATTACAGTAATAAATACTTTTCATTTGACAATTGCTTTGTTGTGGATATTTGTATTAAAATTATAGAATATTTTAAAAAATAAATCAGTGTTGTTTACCTGTATTTTCTTACATTAAAGCCAATTGTAAAGGTAATGAAAGACCAAAGGCTTGGCTTATCATTTTAATGAGTTGTGCAAGGATGATCACTTGCTCTGTTAATGTGTGCATGTCCTCAAGAGAAGGAAAATGTTTTAGGCAATGCCTGTCCAACTGGGCTTATGTGCCTCCCCAAAATTCAGATTGACAACTTGCCCATCCTATCAAATTCATGAAAACTCGCCTTGTGACACACTGTCAGAAGGCAGTTTTGTGTAGCTAGCAACTAGATGAAAGTTGGAAACTATGGCTAGAGAGATATCTTTGAGTCGCTTTAAAAAAAAAAAAACATGTCTAGAAGATGAAGCATGTTTGGACCAGGCTTTGCCTAAAGAGGAATCGCAGCAGGGTGGTGTGTGTGTGTGTGTGTTTGGGGAGGGGTCAGGGAGTCATAAGGATGGTAGGAAGGAATGCAGAAAACTGTATCAGAGATTTATGTGAGAAAAAGAGGATAAAATATGTGGTATTTAATGTTTAATTGATTTATCTGTGTGGGAGTTTCAAGTTTCTTTCTGATCAGATGAATCAGATTCATTCCTTGTGTTACTATCAGTACATCAGCCTCATCTTTCCTCTGGGCTTGAATAAACAGTTTAACAGGGAGTCATAATGAAAGTACTTTAACAGTGCTTTCACATCAGTGTAAATTACTAAAAATGAAGCCACACCCTCCCTCTGATAAATAATGAACAGTCCCTAACGAGTTAGCTTTGACAGCTTACTCTTTAATGTTGCTATGGTTACAGGTTGGGTAGCGGATGAATTTAGAACCGTGATGAAAGAGATGGATATCAAGGATACTCAACTTGATGCTCTGGCAACCCTCAACTTCAGTATTACACTGTGAAAACGACTTAATTGGACAAAACTAACAATAAGTTAATGGCATATTTAAACTTCAGGTGTTAGGTGTTGTTAGATAATTTGTGGTTATTGCTCAGGCATGTTGTTTTATTGAGCAACTTCATCTTTGTATGTAAAAAGTCTCCCAAAGTGAATTAAGGTCCTGTGAGGTTTGTTGTGCTTTCATGTCAAGTAAGAAAGCTGTAGTAGAAAGGTTATACTAAGAGCTTTTCCAGTACATGTAGGTCAGTTCTCCGACCTGTTGAAATATAGCCTGTTCCCCTCCCGAAGCAAATAAAGGTCCTTTTTTTAAAAGGACAAAAGTGTAAGTAACAACTGATCTTTGATATTAGTGGGAGAAATGTTTACTATTTAATGCCACCTTTCTCCTTTTCCATGAGTAGATCAAGAGCAGAGTTATAATTGTAGTCTATATGTGTCATAAAGACATGAACATTATTTAGAAAGTAAATTACCCTCCGCTTGTCCATCTGATTTGTTTGTGAAGGTCAGACTTCATTTTATTTTGACAATCCTTTCAGCAGCAGCCTGAGCAGTACAGAGACACACAGGCAGGTGAGCTCTGATGTCATAGTGAAATATAGCCATATATTCAGGAGCTGAATGAAAAGTAATACAAGTAGAAGATTTCGACATGATTCAAAGATAGGTTTGAGCATTGCTGTGGCTCTGTCATGAAACTCTCGAGTTGTGTCGCCCAAATCAACAAACTGAAGGAAAGACAGAGGTAGGCTACACAATCTTAGGTGAGGTTTGAAAATGGTGCACAACAGATAGTTGGTTTAATATGATAAGCTTTAAAGAAACAATACCTAGAGTCACCCCATTGTTGGATAACATATTGATTTACTCATTAAACCTGGTCTAATCATTTGACAGGCACCATAAATGTGTGCACTGAAGTCCTTCATCTCCATGGCCATGCATACAATCAATCATTAATGTTTAATAACCAAAAGAAGCTGGCTATAAGAACCAACTGCAAGTCCAGCAGTGATACCATCACTGAGGGAAAAGGCAAACAGTATGGATGTAAGGATGCACTGGTGCATGACAAAACTGGACTAATTACTAAGTTTTAAAGGATGCTGAAGACAGATGTGATGTTGCCAAAGAGCAAGAGTGACGTTGACTTAATGGTGCAGTAAAGATTTTTGATTTTCTTCTTCAGTCATGTTCAAGCAGGATGGAAGAAGCTGAGGATGGCATTGCAGTGGTGGGCATTGGATGCAATTTTCCAGGCGGTAAGGCATTTCAATTTGGGAAATTAGTTTTATAGTTTTGGTTTGTTGAATTTCTAAACATTTTACTGACAAATTCACGATTTACAGATATCTCGCAATGACACTTGAAAACTGACAAAATTAACTGGACAAAAACTACAAAAAAAAAGAACTGCATTATTTCAACATTTTACCTCTGAAATTGAACTTCACTTGGGAAGTTGACTCTTATGTCAACCTAACATTCTGGGTTAATTAAATTCATATTCTGGTACTTCTAAAATAAGGATGTGTCATTATGTTTTTTTATTCAAATTAATTCATTGTTGCTAACTTATATTTCATAATATAACTTCTACCCTCTTTCACCATAACACCGTAATACTAAATGCTTAATAGTATTAAATTATTCTTATTACCTTGGTGGAGCCTTTAACTACTGTGTATATCTTTCAAACAGGAGAAGGGCTTGACAATTTCTGGGAGGTTCTGGTGAATGGGAGAAACTGTTCTGCGCCAGTTCCCAAAGAGAGATTTGACTTAGCCAGCTGGTATGACCCTGACGACAATAAAGCGGGTAAATCCCGTACAACCAAGGCTGCTCTCATTGATGGGTATGGTCTTTAACCCTAACACATAGACACTAAGAATGTACAAATAACAATGGCAATATATGAAAACATGTTTTAAAATTGTTCTAGAAGTGATTTCATCAAAAGTAAAGATTTGCCACAGAGCAAAAATTCAGCTCTGGAGAACCTTAATTTTGGTATTTATTTAAACAGTGGTGTGAGGAAAGTCCATTCTTGTTTCCTCTCACATTTGCTGTGATCAGCACCTGATTTAATTATACTGGTATACATTATGATCTATTTCTGTTATTATATTTGATCTAATGATTTTTGAATGTTTTCAGTTTCAATGAATTTGACCACAAGTTCTTCGGCATCAGTGACAGTGAAGTGGAACAAATGGATCCTCAACAAAAACAGCTCCTTCAGTGTGTCTACAGGGCTTTAGAAAATGCTGGAATTCCTATGGAGAAGGCCAGTGGGACCAGGACAGGAGTGTTTTTCGGTTAGATAGTAAAAATATTTTTACAGTGACTTGCTATTCACAGTTGTTTGTAATATTACTAATAATGACTTTATGTTGACAAAAATATGATTACTTTCTGCCAAACCGAAATTCCATCCATTTTTTTTCTTTTTTCCTTGAATCATCTATTTTTATATTGCTTATTTTACAGGCCTAATGAACAGAGATTACGAAACAAACGCTGCACAATTGCATCCAAGTATAATCAACCACTGGACTGGCACAGGGCTTGCCATGAGTTTAGCAGCAAACAGGGTCTCCTACGTCTTCAACTTCACTGGGCCCTCACTGTCTATAGACTGTGCGTGCTCATCATCCCTCGTGGCTCTTCATCTTGCTTGTCAATCCATCAAACAAGGTCTGTATTTCTAATTAAAGACAATGACAGCTCCTGTAACATAACATAATTTCAAAATACTGTACACTGTTTTCCCTCTCATCAGGAGATTGTGACATGGCTGTGTGTGGAGGGGTCAACAGTATCTTAGCGCCAGGAATGTTTGTTGCTCTCAGCAAGGCCAAGATGATCTCACCTGACGGGACCAGTAAACCTTTCTCCAGCAGAGCAGATGGCTATGGTAGAGGGGAGGGCTGTGGCGTTCTTCTCCTGAAGCCACTAAAAAAGGTCAGAATATGCAGAGGGTATTAAAAAGATCCATATATTTTTCAATGTTATAAATATTATATAAATAATACCTAATTATACTCTCATTGTTTCATTTTGGTCTTGTTGCTTTACAGGCTATACAAGACCATGATCACATCTGGGGTATCATCAGCAAAACAGCCGTCAACCAAGATGGTCACTCAGTCACTCCAATCACCAAACCCTCCATGGCACAACAAGAAGAGCTGCTGCGAAGTATCTACTCAAAGTATGACCTCACAAATGTCCAGTACATAGAGGCACATGGGACTGGGACCCCAGTTGGAGACCCAACAGAGGCAGAAAGCATCTCAAACGTCATTGCTAAAACCAGACCTCCTGGTTCAGAGACAGTGCGGATTGGCTCTGTGAAGAGCAATATTGGACACACAGAATCTGCTGCTGGAGTGGCAGGACTCATTAAGGTCCTCTTAATGATGAAGCATGAGACCATTGTTCCCTCCATTTTCTACTCCGAAGAGACTGCCAGTGTAGATGCCAAAGCTCTGAACATTAAAATTCTTAAGGAAGTAGAAAAGTGGGAAGCCTCTGGTGCAAGAATTGCAGGAGTGAACAACTTTGGTTTTGGGGGTACAAATGCCCATGCAATTGTCAAACAGTACAAACAGTCACACACTGAGATAAAGAATGACAGGAAGCAGGCAAAGTATTTTGTCATGTCGGCAAATTCACCAAAATCCATCACTCTGATGATGGAAGACACAATTAAACGGCTAGATGCAGATTGCAAAGTTGATCTAGATTCTCTGGTGTACACATCGGCTTGCAGGAGGAGCCACCTTAAACACAAATACAGAAAGGCCATCGTGGTTTCATCCATAATTGATCTTAAAAAGAAGCTAAGTGCTGCTGTTAGCAAAACATTTAGCCCGTCCTACTCAGATCCAAGGTTAGTGTTCGTCTTCTGTGGAAATGGTGTCACTTATCATGGCATGTGCAAGCAGCTTCTAAAACATGAGCCTGTATTCAGAGATAAGATCAAAGAGATTACACAATTTTTCCAAAGGCTGAGTGCAGTGAACATCTTGGACACACTTGAGAGTGAGTTTGAGAGAAGTGACTTCAAAAACCCAGATGTTGTCCAACCTCTCCTCTTTGCTATCCAGGTTGGCATTACCACCTTATTCAGACACTGGGGTGTCAAGCCTGATGCAATACTGGGTCACTCTGTTGGCGAGGTTGCAGCCGCCCACTGCTCTGGCCTCTTGTCTCTTGAGGATGCAGTGAAGGTAATCTATTTCCGCAGCACTCTCCAGAGAAAAGTCACAGGGGGAAAGATGCTTGTGATCAGCAACATGGCTGTATCAGAGGTGACTGCTCTTCTCCCTCAATACTCTGGTACAATTTGCCTTGCTGCTTTTAACAGCCCGGAGTCCTGCACAGTCTCAGGTGATGCAGATGCAATAGATAGCTTTCATATGAAGCTAAACACCACGGCCAACAGTCAGAATCTGTTCCTCCGTGTACTGGATGTCCCTGTTGCTTATCACAGCCACATGATGGATCCAATTCTGCCAGAAATCAAGCAGACAATTGGTTCCTTACAGGTCAATGATCTTGACACAGAGTTGTTCTCAACAGTGACAGGCAAGGAAGTACATCAGGGTGATTTCTGCACAGGTGCATATTGGGCTAGAAACATCCGTGAGCCAGTTGCTTTTGAGGAAGCAGTGAGGTTAGCAACTAAAGGAAAGAAGAATACAGTCTTTGTAGAGATAGGGCCAAGAAGAGCCCTACAGAGAAATATCATGGAATCACTGGGTAATGACACAGCTGTTCTTGCTTCAGTACAGCCAGAGAAAGATCAAGAAACAATAATGTCAGTTGTTTCTAAGCTGTTCGAACTGGGTGTTCGGGTAGATTGGAACACATTCTACACAGGATATGAGACCATGCCACTGCCTTTCCCACAATATCAGTTTGATTGCTCAGACAGGGATGTTATCATCAAAGCAGCACAGAAAAACACAGCAAGTAATCACCCTGTCCTCTGTCAGACAGGAAGTGAAAGCAATGTTTTCAGCTGTGATCTGATGTCTGATTCTTCTTTCTACCTGAAAGAGCACAAACACAATGATATACCCATCATCCCTGGGGCCTTCTATGCTGAGTTGGGTTTAGCCACATTCACGGCCATTGCCAAACCAAAAGTGCCTCTCAACTCACTACAGCTCAGTGTCAATTTTCACAGTCCATTTGTTTTGACCCAAAATTCACCAGAAATGAAGGTGAAACTAGAACAAACAGAAAATGAAACTAGTTTCACAGTATTCTCCTCATCTGCAATGTATGCAACAGGCACAGTGGTTTCAAAGAAAGAGAGGCTGATTGAGGAGCAGTCCATTTCCCTAAGCTCCATCTACAAAAGATGCACATCGGTAGTAAGCTCTGAGGAATTTTATGGGTATCTCTCTCAAGGAGGCTTTCAGTATGGAGAGGTCTTCCAGAATAAGGGGGATGTGCACTATGGGGAAGATCTGAAAGAGGCATTTACAGTTGTCACAGTTCCAGAGGAACTGCAGTCTCAGTTGCATGACTACTGCATTCATCCTGTTGTGCTGGATTTTCTGATGCAGCTTCTACCAGTCACAGTCGAGCACATTTTTGATGGTAGACCAGGATTTCCTGCAAAAATAGGAAGTTTGACAGTGTTGGAACCCTTGAAAGATGAAATGATTGTCTATCTGAGAGCAACGGATGTGGGTGTTGATCAATTTGAGGTCTGTGGCTGCTTTGCAGATAAAGAAGGCAGAGTGTTGGTTGAGGTTAAGCATGCGATAATCAAGTACCTTGGCAGTCGTTTTCATGTGGTTGAGGAGTACTTCTACCATAATGACTTTGGTGTCATCTCTGAAGGCATCACATCCGCTCTTCTTCCTAAGGCCTTGGTCTTTTGCGATCATCTAGGGATCTCTAAAGGCCTGCAACAACATTTGGACTCAAGGTCTAGATACATTTCCTTCACACATGCAAAAGACATCTTGAGCCATGGGTTCCCCGCTCTCTTGGCAAATCTCAATATCATAGATATTGAGAAAAACTTTGATGAGGTCTTATTTATGTGGGGCAAAGAAAACCTCACTTCACTGGAAGCTGATGTTGTCCTGCAGAATTTGGCAAGCTGCTGTGAGACTTTCCGCCAAATAGTCCTTGAGCTCAAGCGGATTCATTTCCCAAACTCCATCAGAGTGGTAACCTACTGTTCATCTGACATCACATTAGAACACATAAATCCAGGTTTTGCGCTTGCTGGCATGACAAGATCATGTGCTGCAGAGATACCAGAGCTTTCATTTCAGTTGATTGATATAGGCACTATCTCTGCTAAGGACATTGCAGCTCTTTCTGATGTCCTAAGATCGTATCCTTGCAGCAAGTACCCAGAATTGGTGGTAAAAGACGGACTGATTCTGAAACCTTCCATTGTGCGTACCCAACCCGAGATAATTGGCCACTCAGAGGTAAAACCCAGTTTTACCTCTAACATATCTAAGTCCTACATCCTTCAGACAGCTGATGCACATAAGATAACTCAACTGAGTGGCATTCATTTTGACGAGGAGGCCCAGCAAATCAGTGATGTATCAGTTGAAATTCAGCCCACTAAGATATGTGTTCATTCGTCAGATTACTTCCCTGTCAGTGCCTCACATCTGAAATTTGGCCAGACACTATACTGGGACAAACACTCATCACAGAACCACAAGCTCCTTTCTCTTGATTTCAGTGGTACTATTACAGCAGTTGGAAAACATGTCAGGGAGTTGAAAGTGGGAGACCAAGTTGCTTGCTGTTACCCTGTGGTGGCAGCCAGCAGGGTCAGAGTTCCAGAGGATGTGTGCTACAGCACCAAACGCTTCCCATACCTTAAAAAAACACCCTGTGTTTCCTACTTTGTGCTAGCATGGGAAATCTTGCATCGAGCC
Organism: Thunnus maccoyii; assembly: GCF_910596095.1. Classification (NCBI taxonomy): domain Eukaryota; kingdom Metazoa; phylum Chordata; class Actinopteri; order Scombriformes; family Scombridae; genus Thunnus; species Thunnus maccoyii. The sequence goes on along the minus strand of NC_056553.1, from coordinate 7,692,495 downwards.
TTGCCTGGAGCCAAAAATCGTCTAGGAATCATATCCTCTGTGCCTGACTCTGCTCTGATGAAAGTCTTGGCACTCACTTCTCACAAATCCGGGTGGAATGTGATTGTTGGAACACAGTGCAATGGCTCTTTTGTAGATGTCAATCAAATGGACGCATTTGTTGTCCTGCCTCCATTTGATGAATCCCTGATTGCTAATGTCTGCAACTTTCCTGGTGTCCAACATGTTGTCATCATCTCTGAATCTCAGATGCAGTCATTGCTTGTTCAGGATTTGTTCCAAAGTGTAAAGGAAAGTGTTCATGTGCAGACAATTCACATGCCAGTCATTTTGCAAAAGGGATCCTTGAGTGCACAAAGGCAACACATTTATCACTGGCTCAAGTCCTTGAACTTGAGCAGGACATTTTCTCTTGAAAGCTTTACCTTTCAGAATATGAAATCTGAAAGCATCATGACCCTTCGTTCAAAGGAACCAGAATCATATTTCAACTCAAAGAAACTGGCTGTTGTGGCTCTAGAAAAAGGTCTCAGCAATACACTATCTAACATTCCACTGCTGCCAAAAAACAAACAGCTTTTCCGAAAGAGAGCAGTGTACATTGTGGCAGGTGGTCTCTCTGGTCTGGGCTTTGAAACGGTCAAGTTCATCTCGCAACGAGGGGGTGGGTACATTGTCATACTCTCCAGGAGCAAGCCCACTCCAGATGTGCAAAAAGAGATGCAAAATGTGGAGAAACAGAGTGGAAACTGCATCACTGCAATGCAGTGTGACATATCTGTCTGTGAGCATGTGCACAAGGTTATCAGTGTCATCAGCCTGAAATTCCCTGGTTGTCCAATCAGAGGAGTGTTTCACAGTGCAGTTGTCTTGCATGATGGGCTTATTGAGACCCTTGACAGATCTCTCTATGAGAAAGTTCTCAAACCCAAAGTAAATGGTGCACTTAATTTACACCATGCAACACTGAGCTGTCAGTTAGATTACTTTGTGTGTTACTCCTCCATCTCAGCTTTTCTAGGAAATGCATCACAAACAAACTATGCAGCAGCCAATACATTCCTCGACATGTTCTGTCAGTACAGGCGCAACCTCGGGTTGCCAGGACAGTCTATCAGCTGGGGAGCTCTGAACCTTGGGCTCCTCTTGAACAAAGAGCATGTCCAGCAATTTCTGGAGGCAAAAGGAATAATGATATTGGATGTGGCTGAGATTCATCAAAGTCTGGAGCAATGCCTTGTGCTCAACCGACCCCAACAGGCTATTTGTAGGTTTCACTTCAGAAATCTCAGGTACAACGTCCTCTCTCAAAATGCAGCCTTGCATATGCGCATGTACACAATAGTAGAGGAGGTTTTCCTAAAGTCCAAAGAGACAGATTCTAAAACTAAACCAAACAACTCTGTCTCACCAAAAGACTTTCTTGTCTCACTGCTTACTGAGACCATTGGCATCGACAAGAGTGAGCTGAAAGATGAATCACCTCTTTCATCCTTAGGCATTGACTCTATGCAGGCCATGACTCTGCAAAATCTCATCTTTCAAGGGAGGGGTGTGAATGTGCCTTTGGTGATGTTGTTAGATCCCAATGCCACGCTATCAACAGTGGTAGCTTTCCTGAGTGAAGAAGTTGGGGATTAAAATGTCAGCGATAACCAAGAGTCTCTTCCAACTGAGGACACAAATGATGTTTCAACCAGATTGTAAAAATGTCTGATGTAGATATTAGAAAAATACAAATAGCCTTGGTTAGCAGAAGAAAATGCTGAAGTGGTAGATTTTGACAGTGAAAACCACTCCTCTCATTCAACAACTTGAAGACTGTCACAACCACTCTGATTTCCTCCCGTCTGGACTACTACAATGCCCTTTATTTGGGTGTTAGCCAGTCATCCCTGTCTCGCTTGCAACTAGTGCAGAATGCTGCTGCTCGGCTAATAACTGGCACAAGGAAGAGAGACAGCATCACACCTATACTGGCCTCCCTGCATTGGTTACCAGTCAAGTATAGGACTGAGTTCAAGGTACTTTTATTTGTTTTTAAGCCTGGTGCCCCAGTACATCTCGGAGCTTTTCTGCCCCCTTCACAACACCAGATCTCTTAGATCCTCTGGCCAACTGTTGCTCGCTGTCCCTCGATTGCGGCTGAGGGGTAAGGGTGACCGTGCATTTGCTGTAGCTGCCCCTAAACTTTGGAACAGCTTACCTTTTGGAATAAAGTGTTGTCCTTCCCTAGACACTTTTAAGGCCAAACTAAAGACTCACTTGTTCGCTCGGGTCGTTAAAACCCAGTGTTCTACTATTATTTGTTTTCTATTTGTTCTTGTTTCTTGTTTGATGTTACCCTGTTGCATTGTTTTGATTTATTCTTGATATCTTATTGTACAGCACTTTGGTCAACTGTGGTTGTTTTTAAATGTGCTTTATAAATAAATTTGATTTGATTTGATTTGATTTGAATTCAATAGTGAGCTGATAATGGCCATTGTAATACAGCCGCATTCATGTGTTAATTCCATATGTTGATCCTGTTTTTTTTCTATGTTTATTTCTGTTTTAGTTTTCTGTGTGTGTTTGGCTCAGGTTATTGTTTTAGTTCATTCTGGCATCATAGTTTTACATGTTTTTTCATTTTTGTAAACGTACATCACTTATTTTTACTCAATTTTGTGGAGACAAAAAATTTTAAATGAATGTTTTGTATTGCAGTTTTACTCATTTTTCATTGACATGTTTATGATAAAAAAAACATAAAAAGACTCAGTATTAAAATGAAATACACAATAGTTGTTGATAAATGATTATTTGAATAATTTGTTAGTTTTGTACCAAATTTTATATTATTTTATAAATATTCAATAAATTTGAATCTTTCAAGCTTGTGTCTTTAATTCAAATCAATTATTATATTTACGTGAACTTAAACACTTTCACCTTTATCTGCCTGTTTGTCAATGTCATTCTGCTATAGGTCATGTTCATTTCTTACCAATGCAAGGTCACTGATTTTGATTATCATCGTTATGATGATGATGGACCAAAGCATACAGTATTCTGGCATCCCCCGTAAATGTTAAACTGGGGGCATGTATGACTCGTGTGGACATAGTTTTCCTATGGGATATTGCCACCAAAAGAAAAGATATGTAAATGTCAACAGATGCAGTAATCTATAACATTAATGTTTACACTAATGTTTTACTACTAAAGCGAAATTACAGTCACAGTTCAGCAATTCCTCCTCAGTTAAGAAATGATTTGACTATATGACTATTCTGAAGTGTTTTTACAATACAAATATTTGGTACCATAAACAAGCTGCCAATTTCTCTATAAGGGTTAAGGATAGTGTATTTAAAAATGCTCTTTCATGCAGATGACACAGTCATAATTTTTACATTTTAATTTGGAATCCTATTACTGTATATGATCCTATACATCTCTTGACCACAAGGGGTGTTATGTACAGATGCTTGACTGTTAGACCCAAGCAGATCCTGGTCTGAAAAGTGAAACTAATGCGAAAGTATTTTAAACCTGTATTCTTTCTAATGGCCAGCAAGGGGCAACTACACTGGTTGCAAAAAGAAGTCTGATTGTATGGAAGTCTATGAGAAAATGACCCTACTTCTCGCTTGATTTATTACCTCAGTAAACACTTTCCTAATGAGTTTATGGTCTCAATTGCTAGTCTTCTTCTATAAAGCATGATGTTCATTTTGTAAATTACAGTCCCATTTAGAGTAAAATAGATGTTAAAGCAAGGTATGCTATAGGGCATGGCTACCATGTGACTGAAAAGTCACTACTACAGTGACAATGTTGATTACGTAATGTAACCATTGCGTAACTCGAGATTCACAGAGTATAGGCATAGCTGCCGCTATTTCACAGTGTGTTTTCAGTTCAAGAAAGTTAATTGCAACATTTTGGTTGCCTAAAAAAAGTTTTGTTCAGTGTTTGGTTGTACTAAAAGACCCTCCCTCTAAGGAGTCGGCTATTCAGTTTATCCGAAAAGTACATTTTGTTTTAAGGGTTGTAAACCTGTTTTCTGTTAACGTCCTGTCAACAGTTTTACAGATGTCCCTTTTGCAATGGTGGTTTATGGGGAAATTGCTTTTTGGGCCACATGGGGATTTTTCACTGCAATACCGCGAGTGACCACTGGGAAGAACTGGCTGCAAAGCTGAGTGGCAGAGCCCTATCCAGCTCTTATAATACATCCATGGAGTCATGTATGCACGAGCAGGTCTGCCATTTTGGACAGCTAGGTACGGCAACACTACTTGGACCAACCACATGTTGTCACTACAGGATTTGAGCCTGTCACTACCATGGATTTCCTAAATACCTGGTGGTTCCACAGGTGTTTTAAATCCCTGGTGGTGATTAGAACAGTGTTTATTTGTGGCTTCTCGGGCACACAAGCATGGTTAACATAATTTTTCCCACCATGACCAACACTAAAGTCCAGTTACTGAGGTCAACAGTTGAACAGCTTAAGAAAACGTCATATTAATAGTGTTTTATAAAGTTGGGGGTTTTTTTGTAGCCTATTTTTCTAAATTATGTTAGCTTAGTTTTATTTTTCCTTCTTGTTAGTACTTGTTTTTCTCCTTAAGTTGAGGGGAGGTCCGTTGTATAAGCCTGTGGCTTCTTGACCTCTCCTGACACATCTCTTAATTTTTCATTATCTGGATTTTATGTAGTCTTATGTGTGTGCAAATAAATAAATCAATTTTGTGCTTTGACTTAAAAAGCAATGTAGCCAAGGAGTTGCAGTCCCCTATCAATGGACTGCAACTCATCTGTGTTAACTTTCTTTTCTCCTGTAGTTTTTACTAAATCGGGTGAGGAAGTTGAGAGGTAGGTGCAGTCTGTCCCTGCCTTTATTAAACTGTCCTCTCTGATGTATGCTGTTATGCTGACCCCTGCTGGACAAAGTGGGGAAATACATACAACTTGTGCAAACCTCAGTGATTTTGAGAGAAAGACCCTGATAGCAAAATAAAACACTGCCACTAACAGTTTCTTCTTCTGCACAGGATTTAACTGCAGTGATACTGTATAGCAGAGTAGTTTAATTCACCACAAAACGTGTTTTCATTCACTTTCCAGCCAGGGGCGGATCCAGATTATTTTCAGGTGGGGGGCACAGGGGGGAACAACAGTTATGACCCACCGTTCTCCGTGGTGATTACACACCTGCTGTTAGTCTGCAGGTCGCCGCAGTGTTTTTAATTATATTTCTAAAGTAAAATAGGCACTGAATTTTCATTCATCTTGTGAAGATTTGGATATCATGTTTTTTGTGGACTGTTCTGTGAAGTCTTAGAAATTTTGTTATTGATGGAATTCACAACACTGAGTCTCTGACATCAAGACAAACTGGTAAGTCAGTCTTAATTTATAAAGCGGCGGTTATAATTCTGTATATTATATAATACATCCATGATCTAAACAGAATCAACATTAGAATAGAATCATTAGAATATTCACAGTTGTTTTGTGATGTAACAAATGCAACAGTAGCTTTGGTAGGTCCTTTACCTGCATATTTCTGAAGGACAGACAGGAATACAGGAGCAACCAGGGCCAAAGAGGGAGCAAGTTTCACATCTGAGTACCTGAATCCCCAGACAGAAGAAAGACAACATCAGGAGATCGGACCTCTCTGGATGTGTTATCACTGGAGTTCTAGTTTCTTCACCCAATGATATTTCTGAGGAAAGAGGGACACCGAGGAGGCAACCTAAAATAATCCAAACTAGTCCAATCTAACTACTACTAAATTTATCTTAATCTGATGCAATCTAATCTGACATACTCTGGATTAGATCAGATCTGACACATGGTCAAATCTATTATAGTTATGTTAGATTTCATTATTATTATTATTATCATTAATCAACGTCCTGAACATACTCAAGCAACCACTTGATAACATCCTGAGTGTCGTTGGCTTTTAACGGTTTCGGTGTTAATAACTGAGTGAGGACTTTTTAGTTTAAGAGCAGAAATGTGAAAAATAATAATAGTGTCTAGAACAAGTGTAATACAATCCAGTTTAATATAAAACAGAATAAACACACCTTTAGCAAAAATACAACACTTAACAATTCTTGGAACTGAACAAAAACTGGCATCTACATGAGAAATAAGAGGGATAAAGATAACAGTAGTGTGCATTGTCCATCACAGTCGACTACAATTCATCTTTCTAATGCTGTAAAGATCTGGTTCACCTAAAGCTCATGAAGTATAAACAGGGTGTAATATGTAAAATAACATCTTACATAAGAAATATGAGAATAGATGTAAACTAACCATGACAGCATGACTGTAGAGCATATTACTGATCATAACTACAGGACTGAACATATTGGAATTGAGCAGGTGCACAAGATTTCTTATGAAACTTCTACTTCAGTGTGCACAGCCTTTTTGCTGTTTTTGACAAACTCCTGTGACTGTAGAGCAGTCAACCTCAGCTCAGAATTATTAAAAAACTATGTGTGGAGTACAGCAGGAATAGAAACAGTGGATTAACAGTGCACAGGGTGTTGATTCAGAGAGCTCCCACAAAAAAGTTGAATCAGGCCTCCATGTGACGTCATCTGGCAAGATGCTGCATTGGCCAATCACGTACATGCAAGCACACGCTCCTGGCGGATTACTTTACAATGTGAACTAACTCTGCATTCATGTGGTCATAATCAAAATCATCAATAAAAATGAGTTCCCAACTGAAAAATTTCACGTGAATGCCCCCTCAAGTTGGAACAACAACTTGGAAAGTCAGTGAAAATTTTGGTACACGACTCATTGACTTTGATGTTAGGGATGTGCAGAGAGCCCAGTATTCATTTTTGTATCTATATTTGTTGAGGCAGCAAAATTATTTATATTTGTGTTTGTGTAAATAGGTGTAAAAATCCAGTTTTGCTTACGCTTTTAATTTTAGGATATTAAAGTATTAAAGTGTTTATGAAAAAACTATCTTATGAAGAAGGTCCCTACACCAGGTATCAAACTCGAGTCTCCCAGATCATAGACTGCACTGACTACTGAGCTAAAACCAAATGTATCACAAATTTGCAGACAGACCTCTACTTATTATACACCCGTAACATGGAGAGAGCACAGCCAACTTTAAAGGCGATTGCTTTGCACTTTTCATTTATTGCCTATTTTTTACAACCCAACTTTTTGGAAAGGAGAAAGGGAACAACAGGTTATGCAGAGTCTCTTGGGAGCACTTCACTTGTGTCAGTAGCTCAGCTTAATCTCTGGGAACACCCCTAACTCCGAGAGTGATGTCCAAATAAGGAAATGTGCGTCATGCAGCAGGTGGATGTGACTCCCCTCGTTGAAACCTGCTGATAGATGTAACAGCAGAGCAAAGGAGAGACACTGATATAGAGATGTGACCAACCCGAGCACTGGTATTTGACATGTTTTTTTTTCTTCCTGAAATCAAATAATTTTTAAAATATTTGTATGAAATAAATGTTTGTAAAATTACCCACTATTTGTGCGGGTCCCCCCACATATGATGTCATATACGCAGAAACATGTCGGATGAAAGTAAACAATTCGTTGATAGCAAGAAACTTTTTATTAATTCACGTATCAATATTTTGCTCACATGTAATTTGTAATATGGTATTAGGTTGTAACTGTTAGTTTCTGTCCACATTAAGTGACCTAGATTAGTTAGAAAAATTATTTATTAGTATTAACCCTGAATAGTCAGATAAAGCAACATTTTAGTGGTTTTAGGGAATGTACTGGTGCATCAACAAGTCTGGGACAAAATACAACACATCATCTTTGTAGCATCCATGTTGTTTCCACATTACGACTTAAAAGCTCATGAACACATGGAGATCAGAAGAGCAACTTTCTGCTAGTGATGTACTACATTATTTAGGTAAATCAGAAACATACTAGCAGAGAGTGACAAGTTTTCTATCAACTAAGAATAGCTAATGTTAGCATTAGCTCGCTAGTGACTACTGATGTTAGAAACATACCCTCGTAGTCGCATATGTAAGAGGAAGCGTACAGCTTAAACCTCTTATCCATTTTGGTGGCAGGAGTTTTAGATATCAGCCTGCATATACGATAGACATCGGTTATGGTCAATTTTGGCAGCTCCTGCAGGCATCTGAAATAAAACAGTGCCATCTTCAATGTAGCTCGTAAAGAGGATCTGAACCAGAAGTGATGCAACCTGATCTACAGAATATGGAAGTTTATTGCGCAGAACCCCCATGAGACACAGGTGTAACACATTAGGGCGGGGCAGACAATCACAGTGGCGGGTAACACACGAGGGCAGGAAGTGAATGTCAAACGAGAGGGGAAGTTAGTAATTACAAAATAAAACAGGAAATGCATGAATTAATAAAGAACACATGAAAACATGACCGATGAAGCAGAACAGGACATGACAATACTAAGAGCTTTTCCAGTACTTGTAGGTCAGTTCTCCTCCCTGTGGACATATAGCCTGTTCCCCATTATCCACATCCCTTACCGCCCTCTATCAATTAAAATGTAGGCTAACTGTCTTCCCTGAATATTAATGTCCATTATTATTTAGTGTTATATCATTAAAAAAGCATGTCATTGGATGCCAAATAACACATTTGATTTAAATGGATAGTTGGAATATCATTATCATTAGTTTCCCATGCAGGGAGCAAAAAAGCTGTGCGAATAGAAATTATATTCATGAGTGTGTTATGTGAGTCATGTTATTTGACTAAAAACTATGCATTTTCACACAATTTTGGACTATTATCATTGCAATATTAATTTTTAGAAAAGAACTTTAGAAAAGAAACAATTCATTTGTTCGAATTTGAACATATCACAGAGTTACAACAGACTGCATTAATGCCATCTCAGCACTTATTTATTTCCTTGTCAGTATAAAAGGAACAATACAGAGAGTTCAGACTGCTTCTCAACAGTCTCTTTCTCAACATTTATATTAATTTAAAAAAATGTAAAATATCAGTTTAAAATCATCAGTGATAAAAGTTTGGTTTCAGGTAAATTATATCAGCAAATGCATATTCAGCCAATTAAACCTTTTGCAGTCAGGATCTTTATGTGTGCATATGAAAGAGAAAAGAAAGATAGCAAGTGCACATACTGTTTATTTTGGCCGTCTAACAAAACATATCCTTAACCAAAGATTAAACCAAATCTACGCCCTTGACCTAAGTCAAGGTGACAAATGATTACATTTTTGATTAATGAAATTAGAATATTTTTAAAATGTTACCAACAAGAATAGTGAAAACTTGATTTCCTTGATTGATAGTTTTTGACTATCATATCTATTAATTAACGTGAAATACCTTTAAATTGTCACATATATGCCTTAAGAACCCAGGTTGGGACAAACTTCTTGTCTTCGGAGAATCATTTTTAAGGTTCTCTTAAAAATGTGGCTCTTGAAGTCAAGTTTCTTTCTGATCAGGTGAATCAGAATCATTTCTTCTGTTACTAACAATACTTTCAGCCTCATCTCACCTCTGGACTGTGTGACAAATTTAACAAGGAGTCTTAACAAAAGCGTTTTTCAAATGTTATCTTTATGTTATCGGCAAACAATTTAAATGGTCCCATTTTGAACATATCATGTAGTTACAACAGACTGCATTAATGCCATCTCAGAACTTATTTATTTACTTGTCAGTATAAAAGGAACAATAAAGAGAGTTCAGACTGTTTCTCAACAGTCTCTTTCTCAACATTTATATCAATTTAAAAAAATGTAAAATATCAGTTTAAAATCAGAGAAAAATTCATGATAAAAAGTTTGGTTTCAGGTAAATTACATCAGCAAATGCATATTCAACCAATTAAACCTTTTGCAGTCAGGATCTTTATGTGTGCATATGAAAGAGAAAGGAAAGATAGCAAGTGCACATACTGTTTATTTTGGCCGTCTAACAAAACATATCCTTAACCAAAGATTAAACCAAATCTACGCCCTTGACTTAAGTCAAGGTGACAAATGATTACATTTTTGATTAATGAAATTAGAATATTTTTAAAATGTTACCAACAAGAATAGTGAAAACTTGATTTCCTTGATTGATAGCTTTTCACTATCATATCTATTAACTAACATGAAATACCTTTAAATTGTCACATATATGCCTTAAGAACCCAGGTTGGGACAAAATTCTTGTCTTCGGAGAGTCATTTTTAAGGTTATCTTAAAAATGTGACTCTTGAAGTCAAGTTTCTTTCTGATCAGGTGAATCAGAATCATTTCTTCTGTTACTAACAATACTTTCAGCCTCATCTCACCTCTGGACTGTGTGACAAATTTAGCAGGGAGTCTTAACAAAAGCGTTTTTCAAATGTTATCTTCATGTTATCGACAAACAATTTAATGGTCCCATTTTGGACATATCACAGAGTTACAACAGACTGCATTAATGCCATCTCAGCACTTATTTATTTAATTTCACAGAATAAAAGGAACAATACAGAGAGTTCAGACTGTTTCTTCATCCTGTCCTCTGTCCTCCTCCCTGTGCTGCAAGTTGAAAGGAGGGGCTGTTTCAGCAAGTAGCTAGGTTCACCGGAATTTGCCAAATTTTGATATGCCATCTCAGCACTTATTTATTTCCTTGTCAGTATAAAAGGAACAATACAGAGAATTCAGACTGTTTCTCAACAGTCTCTTTCTCAACATTTATATCAATTTAAAAAAAATGTAAAATATCAGTTTAAAATCAGAGAAAAATTCATGATAAAAAGTTTGGTTTCAGGTAAATTATATCAGCAAATGCATATTCAACCAATTAAACCTTTTGCAGTCAGGATCTTTATGTGTGCATATGAAAGAGAAAAGAAAGATAGCAAGTGCACATACTGTTTATTTTGGCCGTCTAACAAAACATATCCTTAACCAAAGATTAAACCAAATCTACGCCCTTGACTTAAGTCAAGGTGACAAATGATTACATTTTTGATTAATGAAATAAGAATATTTTTAAAATGTTACCAACAAGAATAGTGAAAACTTGATTCCCTTGATTGATAGTTTTTGACTATCATATCTATTAATTAACGTGAAATACCTTTAAATTGTCACATATATGCCTTAAGAACCCAGGTTGGGACAAACTTCTTGTCTTCGGAGAATCATTTTTAAGGTTCTCTTAAAAATGTGACTCTTGAAGTCAAGTTTCTTTCTGATCAGGTGAATCAGAATCATTTCTTCTGTTACTAGCAGTACTTTCAGCCTCATCTCACCCCTGGACTGTGTGACAAATTTAACAGGGAGTCTTAACAAAAGCGTTTTTCAAATGTTATCTTTATGTTATCGGCAAACAATTTAATGGTCCCATTTTGAACATATCACAGAGTTACAACAGACTGCATTAATGCCATCTCAGAACTTATTTATTTACTTGTCAGAATAAAAGGAGCAATAAAGAGAGTTCAGACTGTTTCTTCACCCTGTCCTCTGTCCTCCTCCCTGTGCTGCAAGTTGAAAGGAGGGGCTGTTTCAGCAAGTAGCTAAATTCACTGGAATTTGCCAAATTTTAATATGCCATCTCAGCACTTATTTATCTCCTTGTCAGTATAAAAGGAGCAATACAGAGAGTTCAGACTGTTGGTCAATCAACAATCTTAAAGACCTGCTCCTGTGAGTTTCATGTTTGTTCTTTTTCTGGTTGGTTTCCTGGTTGAAGCTGCTGATTAACTTCACCTTCACTCATCAGCTTGATTCAGATCATTTTCAGCATCTAAAGGTAACGTAACCAACCTTTGATAAAATGATCTGATATTACTAAAGATGGTAGTTATAGTGATGAGTTGTGTTGCTTTGTTGACTGCATTGGTGGAATGAATGAAAGAAATAAGAGTATTTATCAATACTTGTATTGGTTCTTTTTCATTACTTAAGAATTGGGTTTTTTTAATTATTGTTCAAAAAAAGAATAAATTCAGAACAGGAATAGAATAAATTTATATTTTAAATATGACAAAATATCGTTTCTAACAGCAGCAACAGTAAAGTTTCCATTAGCAAAGTCACTATATTAATTCAAAAATATCTCACTTGAAAGAAATAAACAATGTCAGTAAAATAAATAATATTCCTGACATTAAAATACTCAGTGAAGTTTAGTAAGAATGAAGAACATAGACATCAGTCAGTATCTTCATCCTGTCCTCTGTCCTCCTCCTTCTGCTGCTGGTTGAGAGGAGGGGCTGTTTCAGCCAGTAGATAAGTTTATTGGAATTTTAATAGCCAAATTTTAATACACGTTACAAACTAAACTAAACACAAACACAGACAAATAGAGCAGAGGAGATGACAGAGAAGCTAGCGTGACCATAAATGACAGCCAACCGTGGTAGAGACTCAGCATAGTTTCCCTTTGTGTCTACACGGGAGGCGTTCAGGTACAGTGTTGAGCGTAGGTCACCCGTGCTTTCGATGCACACACAAATTTGTATATACTTCCACGTGTAGAACAGAGGAAAATAGACTTGACAGCGCTGTGAAAAATTTGTTTGTGAAGGTCAGACTTCATTTTGTTATGACAATCCTGTCAGCAGCAGCCTGAGCAGCACAGAGACACACAGACAGGTGAGCTCTGATGTCATAGTGAATTATACAGTAGCCATATATTCAGGAGCTGAATGAAAAGTAATACAAGTAGAAGATTTTGACATGATTCAAAGATAGGTTTGAGCATTGCTGTGGCTCTGTCATGAAATTCTTGAGTTGTGTCGCCCAAACCAACAAACTGAAGGAAGGACAGAGGTAGGCTACACAATCTTAGGTGAGGTTTGAAAATGGTTTACAGCAGATAGTTGGTTTAATATTTATTGTAACAGTTATTGTGAAAATCTATCATATGCCATTTTTAAATATACTTTGGTCTCAGATTTATATTCATTTTAAAAAATGTAAAATATCAGTTTAAAATCAGAGAAAATTTTGGTTTCAGGCAAGTTATATCAGCAAATGCATATTCAACCAAGTGCACATCCTGTTTATTTTGGCCGTCTAAGAAAACATATCCTTAACCAAAGATAAAACCAAATCTACGCCCTTGACTTAAGTCAAGGTGACAAATGATTACATTTTTAGATTCATGAAATTAGAATATTATAAGTTACCAACAAGTGCATTTAGTAAAAAGTTGTGGTGCGCACAGCTCCAAGTCTTGAACAGAATATCGGATGCATGGTGTGGCAAGCATAAAACAAACAAAACACACACACTCACGGATCTATCTCATTATTATTATTATTTATTGTGGGTAGAAACTGATGCGTTTCAGCTAGAGGTCATCATCAGTGTATTAAAAAACAGATGAAATAACAGTATATATAAACAAGTGAGGTTCAAACACCAATCAGCGAAGAGAATACATAATTGTATAATAGGGTCCATCTGTGAATGAACTGCCCTGATGTTGCCTCTTCAATCGAAGCAGGCGTGACCTCAGTAATGAGTGAAATCAATGACTGGTGTCATGAGCCGAAGGAAAAATATTAAAAACTTGATTTCCTTGATTGATTGGTCGTTAGTTATGGTATAACAGTGATAAGCTTCAATGAAACAATACCCAGAGTCACCCCATTGTTGTATAACATATTGATTTACTCATTAAACCTGGTCTAATCACTTGCATGGTATGGATGGTATGGTATGGATTTCCCAAACAGTATGGATGTAAGGATGCACTGGTTCATATCAAAATTGGACTAATTACTCAGTTTTAAAGGATGCTGAAGACATTTGTTTATGGATGTGATGTTGCCAAGGAACAAGAGTGATGTTGACTTAATGGTTCAGTAAAGATTTTTTGTTTTCTTCTTCAGTCATGTTCAGGCAGGATGGAGGAAGTTGAAGACAGCATTGCAGTGGTGGGCATTGGATGTCATTTTCCAGGCGGTAAGGCATTTGAATTTGGGAACTTAGTCTTTTTGTTTTGTTTTGTTTGTTTTTTGTGTTTCTTAATATTTTACTGACAAATTTACGATTTACAGATTTCTCACAATGTATACTAAGACTCTTGAAAACTGACTAAATTAACTGGACAAAAAACTTAAGAAGAAAAGACAGAACTGCATTATTTCAACATTTTACCTCTGAATTTACCAGATAAAAAGATGTTTGCTTGAACTTTACTTGGGATAAACATCTTATCTCAACCTGACAGTCTGGGTTATTTAAATTAATTCCCGGTACTTCTAAATAAAAAAAAAAGATGTGTCATTATGTTATTTTATTCTAATTAAGTAAGTGTTGCTAACTTATATTTCATAATATAACCTATATCCTCTTTCACAATAACTTAGTGTTTGCAAATCAGGGGAATTGCAGAATGACAAAATGTTGGATACAAACACATACTGTACATACAAATACTAAATGCTTTATAGTATTTAATTATTCTTTGTATCTTGGTGGAGCCTTTAACTACTGTGTATATCTTTCAAACAGGAGACGGGCTTGACAATTTCTGGAAGGTTCTGGTGAATGGGAGAAACTGTTCTGTGCCAGTTCCCAAAGAGAGATTTGACTTAGCCAGCTGGTATGACCCTGACGACAATAAAGCGGGTAAATCCCGCACAACCAAGGCTGCTCTTATTGATGGGTATGGTCTTTAACCCTAACACATTGACACTAAGAACAAAGAAATAACAATGGCAATATATGAAAATATTTTTTTTAAATATTTGCTGATATAAGTGATTTAATCAAAAATGAAGAATTGCCACACAGTAAAAGTTCAGCTCTGGAGAACCTTAAAATTTTGGTATTTTATTTAAACAGTAGTGTGAGGAAAGTCCATTCTTCTTTCCTCTCACATTTGCTGTGATCAGCACCTGATTTAATTATACTAGTGTACAATATGATCTATTTCTCAGTTATTAAATTAGATCCAATGATTTTTGCATGTTTTCAGTTTCAATGAATTTGACCACAAGTTCTTCAGCATCAGTGACAGTGAAGTGGAGCAAATGGATCCTCAACAAAAACAGCTCCTTCAGTGTGTCTACAGGGCTTTAGAAAATGCTGGAATTCCTATGGAGAAGGCCAGTGGGACCAGGACAGGAGTATTTTTTGGTAAGACAGTAAAAACATTTTTCTAGTGACTGGCTATAACCTTACACGCCAGATGGTTTGTTACCCAGAACCACCTGAGAAGTCATCCGTGGAAACTGTTCGAGAGGGGCAAGCACTTTCAAAAAATACTTGGCAGGTGATTGGATGAACCATCTGTCTATCACGTCTTACCTTGAGAGGCAGCTCGTTTCTCGAGATCACAAGATCATGTGAGAATCCTCATATGACGCTGATTGGTCTGAACCATCAGTGGTTCAGACTCAAGCACATAACTTGAAGCCTGACAAGAACGATTCTCACATGATCTTGTGATGTCGCGATCTCATGAAATCAGTTGCCTCGCAAGGTAAGATTGGATACAATATTACACACAGTTATGTATAATATTTCTGCTGGATCAAATTTCCATCTTTTTTCCTTGAATCATCTATTTTTTATATTGATTTTATTACAGGCCTAATGAACAGAGATTACGAAACAAATGCTGCACAATTGCATCCAAATATGATCAACCACTGGACTGGCACAGGGCTTGCCACAAGTTTAGCAGCAAACAGGGTGTCCTACGTCTTCAACTTCACTGGGCCCTCACTGTGCATAGATTGTGCCTGCTCATCATCCCTCGTGTCTGTTCATCTTGCCTGTCAATCCATTAAACAAGGTCTGTATTTCTAATTAAAGACAATGACAGCTCCTGTAACATAATACAATTTCAAAATACTGTATACTGTTTTCCCTCTCATCAGGAGATTGTGACATGGCTGTGTGTGGGGGGGTCAACTGTATCTTAGCGCCAGCAACGTTTGTTGCTCTCAGCAAGGCCAGGATGATCTCACCTGACGGGACCAGTAAACCTTTCTCCAGCAGAGCAGATGGCTACGGTAGAGGGGAGGGCTGTGGCGTTCTTCTCCTGAAGCCACTAAAAAAGGTCAGAATATGCAGAGGGTTTTAAAAAGATCCATATATTTTTCAATGTTATAAATATTATATAAATAATACCTAATTATACTCTCATTGTTTCATTTTGGTCTTGTTGCTTTACAGGCTATACAAGACCATGATCACATCTGGGGTATCATCAGCAAAACAGCCGTCAACCAAGATGGTCACTCAGTCACTCCAATCACCAAACCCTCCATGGCACAACAAGAAGAGCTGTTGCGAAGTATCTACTCAGAGTATGACCTCACAAATGTCCAGTACATAGAGGCACATGGGACTGGGACCCCAGTTGGAGACCCAACAGAGGCAGAAAGCATCTCAAACGTCATTGCTAAAGCCAGACCTCCTGGTTCAGAGACAGTGCGGATTGGCTCTGTGAAGAGCAATATTGGACACACAGAATCTGCTGCTGGAATGGCAGGACTCATTAAGGTCCTCTTAATGATGAAGCATGAGACCATTGTTCCCTCCATTTTCTACTCCGAAGAGACTGCCAGAATAGATGCCAAAGCTCTGAACATTAAAATTCCTGAGGAAGTAGAAAAGTGGGAAGCCTCTGGTGCAAGAATTGCAGGAGTGAACAGCTTTGGTTTTGGGGGTACAAATGCCCATGCAATTGTCAAACAGTACAAACAGTCACACACTGAGATAAAGAATGACAGGAAGCAGGCAAGGTATTTTGTCTTGTCGGCAAATTCACCAAAATCCATCACTCTGATGATGGAAGACACAATTAAACAGCTAGATGCAGATTGCAAAGTTGATCTAGATTCTCTGGTGTACACATCAGCTTGCAGGAGGAGCCACCTGAAACACAAATACAGAAAGGCCATTGTGGTTTCATCCATAATTGATCTTAAAGAGAAGCTAAGTGCTGCTGTTAGCAAAACATTTAGCCCGTCCTACTCAGATCCAAGCTTAGTGTTCGTCTTCTGTGGAAATGGTGTCACTTATCATGGCATGTGCAAGCTGCTTCTAAAACATGAGCCTGTATTCAGAGATAAGATCAAAGAGATTGCACAATTTTTCCAAAGGCTGAGTGCACTGAACATCTTGGACACACTTGAGAGTGAGTTTGAGAGTAGTGACTTCAAAAACCCAGATGTTGTCCAACCTCTCCTCTTTGCTATCCAGGTTGGCATTACCACCTTATTCAGACACTGGGGTGTCAAGCCTGATGCAATACTGGGTCACTCTGTTGGCGAGGTTGCAGCCGCCCACTGCTCTGGCCTCTTGTCTCTTGAGGATGCAGTGAAGGTAATCTATTTCCGCAGCACTCTCCAGAGAAAAGTCACAGGGGGAAAGATGCTTGTGATCAGCAACATGGCTGTATCAGAGGTGACTGCTCTTCTCCCTCAATACTCTGGTACAATTTGCCTTGCTGCTTTTAACAGCCCAGAGTCCTGCACAGTCTCAGGTAATGCAGATGCAATAGATAGCTTCCATATGAAGCTAAACACCACAGCCAACAGTCAGAATCTGTTCCTCCGTGTACTGGATGTTCCTGTTGCTTATCACAGCCACATGATGGATCCAATTCTGCCAGAAATCAAGCAGACAATTGGTTCCTTACAGGTCAATGATCTTGACACAGAGTTGTTCTCAACAGTGACAGGCAAGGAAGTACATCAGGGTGATTTCTGCACAGGCGCATATTGGGCTAGAAACATCCGTGAGCCAGTGGCTTTTGAAGAAGCAGTGAGGTCAGCAACTAAAGGAAAGAAGAATACAGTCTTTGTAGAGATAGGGCCAAGAAGAGCCCTACAGAGGAATATCATGGAATCGCTGGGTAATGACACAGTTGTTCTTGCTTCAGTACAGCCAGAGAAAGATCAAGAAACAATAATGTCAGTTGTTTCTAAACTGTTCGAACTGGGTGTTCGGGTAGATTGGAACACTTTCTACACAGGATATGAGACCATGCCACTGCCTTTCCCACAATATCAGTTTGATTGCTCAGACAGGGATGTTATCATCAGAGCAACACAGAAAAACACAGCAAGTAATCATCCTGTCCTCTGGCAGACAGGAAGTGAAAGCAACGTTTTCAGCTGTGATCTGATGTCTGATTCTTCTTTCTACCTGAAAGAGCACAAACTCAACAATATACCCATCATCCCTGGGGCCTTCTATGTTGAGTTGGGTTTAGCCACATTCATGGCCATTGCCAAACCAAAAGTCCCCCTCAACTCACTACAGCTCAGTGTCAACTTTCACAGTCCATTTGTTTTGACCCAAAATTCACCAGAAATGAGGGTGAAACTAGAACAAACAGAAAATGAGACTAGTTTCACAGTATTCTCCTCATCTGCAATGTATGCAACAGGCACAGTGGTTTCAAAGAAAGAGAGGCTGATTGAGGAGCAGTCCATTTCCCTAAGCTCCATCTACAAAAGATGCACATCGGTAGTAAGCTCTGAGGAATTTTATGGGTATCTCTCTCACGGAGGCTTTCAGTATGGAGATGTCTTCCAGATTAAGGGGGATGTGCACTATGGGGAAGATCTGAAAGAGGTGTTTACAGTTGTCACAGTTCCAGAGGAACTGCAATCTCAGTTGCATGACTACTGCATTCATCCTGTTGTGCTGGATTTTCTGATGCAGCTTCTACCAGTCACAATCCAGTATAGTTTTGATGGTAGACCAGGATTTCCCACAAAAATAGGAAGTTTCACAGTGTTGGAACCTTTGCAAGATGAAATGATTATCTATCTGAGAGCAACTGATGTGAGTGTTGATCACTCTGAGGTTTGTGGCTGCCTTGCAGATAAAGAAGGCAGAGTGTTGGTTGAGGTTAAGCATGTGATGAGCAAGTACCTTGGCAGTCGTTCTCATGTGGTTGAGGAGTACTTCTACCATAATGACTTTGGTGTCATCCCTGAGGGTGTCATATCTGTTTCTCATCCTAAGGCCTTGGTCTTTTGCGATCATCTAGGGATCTCTAAAGGCCTGCAACAACATTTGGACTCAAGGTCTAGATACATTTCCTTCACACATGCAAAAGACATCTTGAGCCATGGGTTCCCCGCTCTCCTGGCAAATCTCAATATCACAGATATTGAGAAAAACTTTGATGAGATCTTATTTATGTGGGGCAAAGAAAACCTTACTTCACTGGAAGCTGATGTTGTTCTGCAGAATTTGGCGAGCTGCTGTGAGACTTTCCGCCAAATAGTCCTTGAGCTCAAGCGGATTCATTTCCCAAACTCCATCAGAGTGGTAACCTACTGTTCATCTGACATCACATTAGAGCACATAAGTCCAGGTTTTGCGCTTACTGGCATGACAAGATCATGTGCTGCAGAGATACCAGATCTTTCATTTCAGTTGATTGATATAAGCGCTATCTCTACTAAGGACATTGCAGCTCTTTCTGATGTCCTAAGATCATATCCTTGCAGCAAGTACCCAGAATTGGTGGTAAAAGAGGGGCTGATTCTGAAACCCTCCATTGTGCGTACTCCACCTGAGATAATAGGCAACTCAGATCGTAGTTTTACCTCTAACATGTCTGAACCCTGCATCCTTCAGACAGTTGATGCACATAAGATGACTAAACTGAATGCCATTCATTCTGATGAGGAGGCAAAGCCAATCAGTGATGCATCAGTTGAAATTCGGCCCACTAAGATATGTGTTCATTCTTCAGATTACTTCCCTGTCAGTGCCTCACATCTGAAATTTGGCCAGACACTGTACTGGGACAAACACTCATCACAGAACCACAAGCTCCTTTCTCTTGATTTCAGTGGTACTATTACAGCAGTTGGAAAACATGTCAGGGAGTTGAAAGTGGGAGACCAAGTTGCTTGCTGTTACCCTGTGGTGGCAGCCAGCAGGGTCAGAGTTCCAGAGGATGTGTGTTACAGTACCGAACACTTCCCGTGCCTTAAAAAAACACCCTGTGTTTCCTACTTTGTACTAGCATGGGAAATCCTGCATCGTGCCTTGCCAAGAGCCAAAAATCGTCTAGGAATCATATCCTCTGTGCCTGACTCTGCTCTGATGAAAGTCTTGGCACTCACTTCTCACAAATCCGGGTGGAAGGTGATTGTTGGAACACAGTGCAATGACTCTTTTGTAGATGTCAATCAAATGGACGCATTTGTTGTCCTGCCTCCATTTGATGAATCCCTGATTGCTAAAGTCTGCAACTTTCCTGGTGTCCAACATGTTGTCATCATCTCTGAATCTCAGATGCAGTCTTTGTTTGCTCAGGATTTGTTCCAAAGTGTAAAGGAAAGTGTTCATGTGCAGACAATTCACATGCCAGTCATTTTGCAAAAGGGATCCTTGAGTGCACAAAGGCAACACATTTATCACTGGCTCAAGTCCTTGAACTTGAGCAGGACATTTTCTCTTGAAAGCTTTACCTTTCAGAATATGAAATCTGAAAGCATCAAGACTCTTCAGTCAGAGGAACCAGAATCATACTTCAACTCAAAGAAACTGGCTGTTGTGGCTTTAGAAAAAGGTCACAGCAATGAATTATCCGACATTCCACTGCTGTCAACAAAAAAACAGCTTTTCCGAAAGAGAGCAGTGTACATTGTGGCAGGTGGTCTCTCTGGTCTGGGCTTTGAGACGGTCAAGTTCATCTCGCAAAGAGGGGGTAGGTACATTGTCATACTCTCCAGGAGCAAGCCCACTCCAGATGTGCAAAAAGAGATGCAAAATGTGGAGAAACAGAGTGGAAACTGCATCACTGCAATGCAGTGTGACATATCTGTCTGTGAGCATGTGCACAAGGTTATCAGTGTCATCAGCCTGAAATTCCCTGGTTGTCCAGTCAGAGGAGTGTTTCACAGTGCAGTTGTCTTGCATGATGGGCTTATTGAGACCCTTGACAGATCTCTCTATGAGAAAGTTCTCAAACCCAAAGTAAATGGTGTAGTTAATTTGCACCATGCAACACTAAGCTGTGAGTTAGATTACTTTGTGTGTTACTCCTCCATCGCAGCTTCTCTTGGAAACGCATTTCAAACAAACTATGCAGCAGCCAATGCATTCCTCGACATGTTCTGTCAGTACAGGCGCAAACTTGGGTTGCCAGGACAGTCTATCAACTGGGGAGCTCTGAACCTTGGGCTCCTCTTGAACAAGGAGCATATCCAGCAATTTCTGGAGGTAAAAGGGATTATGGTGTTGGATGTGGCTGAGATTCATCAAAGTCTGGAGCAATGCCTTGTGCTCAACCGACCCCAACAGGCTGTTTGTAGGTTTCACTTCAGAAATCTCACGTACAATGTCTCCTCTCAAAATGCAGCCTTGAATATGCGCATGTACGCAATAGTAGAGGAGGCTTTACTAAAGTCCAAAGAGACAGATTCTCAAACTAAACAAACCAACTCTGTCTCACCAAAAGACTTTCTTGTCTCACTGCTTACTGAGACCGTTGGCATCGATAAAAGTGAGATAAAAGATGAATCACCTCTTTCATCCTTAGGCATTGACTCCATGCAGGCCATGACTCTGCAAAATCTCATCTTTCAAGGGAGAGGTGTGAATGTGCCTTTGGTAAGGTTGTTGGATCCCAATGCTATGCTATCAACAGTGGTAGCTATACTGAGTGAAGAAGCTGGAGATGAAAATGTCAGCAATAACCAAAAGTCTCTTCCAACTGAGGACACAAATGATGTTTAAGCCAGATTATAAAAATGTCAAATGTAGATATTAGAGAAATATAAACAGCCTAGGTTAGCAGAAGAAAATGCTGGAGTAGTTGTAGATTTTGACAGCTGCATTCATGTGTTAATTCCACGTGTTGATCCTGGTTTTTTTTCTATGTTTATTTCTGTTTTTTAGTTTTTTGTTTGTGTTTGGCTCAGGTTATTGTTTCAGTTCATTCTGGCATTGTAGTTTTACATGTTTTTTTTTTCATTTTTGTAAACATACATCACTTATTTTTTTTGTGGAGACAAACAATTTTAAATGAATGTTTTGTATTGCAGTTTTACTCAGTTTTCATTGACATGTTTATGATAAAAAGACATAAAAAGACTCAGTATAAAATGAAATACACAATAGTTGTTGATAAATGATTATTTGAATAATTTATGTTAATTTTGTACCAAATTTTATATTATTTCATAAATATTCAATAAATTTTAATCTTTCAAGCTCGTCTCTTTAATTCAATCATTATATTTACGTGAACTTTAACACTTTCACCTTTATCTGCCTGTTTGTCAATGTCATTCTGCTATAGGTCATGTTCATTTCTTACCAGTGCAAGGTCATTGATTCTGATTATCATCGTTATGATGATGGACCAAAGCATACAGTATTCTGGCATCTCCCATAAATGTTAAACTGGGGGCATGTATGACTCGTGTGGACATTGTTCTCCTATGGGATATTGCCACCACAAGAAAAGACATGTAAATGGAAACAGATGCAGTAATCTATTACATTAGTGTTTACACCAATGTTTTATTACTAAAGTAAAATTACAATCACAATTAAGCAATGCCTCCTCAGTTAAGAAATTATTTGACTATATGACTATTCTGAGTTGTTTTTACAATACAAATGTTTGGTACCATAAAACAAGCTGCCAATTTCTCTATAAGGGTTAAGGATAGTTTATTTACAAATGCTCTTTCAGGTAGATGAGACAGCTGTAATTTTATGGCGGCATGAGTGTCAAGACTACCAAATTGGCACAGTCATTTCAGTATCATATTTGCTTGTGTGGTCATTCTGCCTTAAATCAAATATACTTCAGTCAATAATACAAAAACAAATATTTACAGCTTCAATATATATATACATATATTGTATATAAACCTAAAAAGTTTCTATGTACATCTATACATTATACTACACATCTCTTGACCACAGAGGTGGTATGCACAGATGCTCTGTTAGTCCCAATAATACACACAACATAATAACAACAAAAATGTGTAAAAATGTAGTCACCACAGTGTAAATATAATTACAATGGAGTTTAATACACTTAAGTTATGTAAGGCTTTTGATACACACAATACCTGTCAGTATTCTTCTCAGAGGATTTGTTGATATTATAAAATGATAAAATAACACCAGCCCTATCCTTAAATCCCATCTTATTCAGTGATTTAATGAGCTGTTCTGCTATGATTAAGCATATTTTAGGTAAAAATGCAGGCTAACTAATAACAGTTGACTCTTAACATACCCAGAAAATGTAACCATAGCACACTGATGATCACAGTTATTGTATAGATCTTGCACAGATAACTTGTCAGTAACATAAATATACACATTACAATATAAATAAAAAAAACACTACCACACTGTAATAAGAAATATATGACTGAGCCATGAATTCAGAGATAATATAACTAGAAAATATGATTGTAATATAAAAAAATATTGAAGAACATTCTTCTAAAAATTTCAACCAATTTGTCTGCTATAAGAACAATACCACTGCAGTGCAACAGGTGCAGTCCCTGTGTAAAAACTAAAGTTGATGCAATCACAAAGCTTTTCATACTCATCATTCAAAGTATTCTTTGATGTATCAACATGAAATTATCCATCATTCATTACACAAGTTGCCAAAGTGGCCAGTGTACAGTTGGGGTCCAATATTCTCACCAAAGGCACATTCACACCTGTCTCTTGGAAAATCTTGTTCTGCAGAGTCATGGCCAACATTGAATCAATCCCCAGTGCACACAGAGCAGCATCATCATCCAGGTCATCTACACTAACATTGCTTATGTCACTGACAATTGTTCTCACACTTTCATGCATCGAAGACAAAGGCTGAACCCTGGGTCCATTGCTTATATCATCTTTTAGCTCAGTTTCCACCAAAACTGACAGTCGTTCTCTGAGAGACGCGTTTTGTGAAAGAACATGAACATTAAGATTCTTGAAGTTGAACTTGCATATGACTTGCTGAGGTCTGTTCATCAGAAGACACATTTTGAGTGCCTCATGAACCTCACACACATCCATTATCATCATTCCTTTTGCCTCCAGGAACTTTTGGAAATGGCGTTTGTTCAACAGGAGACCAAGGTTCAAAGGACCCCAGTTGATGGACTGTCCAGCAAGTCCAAGGTTTCTCCGATAATGACAGAATGTGTCAAGGAATGAATTGGCTGCTGCATAGTTACATTGTGAGGCATTGCCAATGAATGAAGAGATGGAAGAGTAGCACACAAAGAAATCGAGTTTCTTGTGAAGTGTTGCATAGTGAAGGTTTAGAGCCCCACTTACTTTGGGCTGCAGAACCTTTCGGAAGAGAGTCTGATCAAGGGTTTCAATCAATGCATCATGTAATACTGCAGCACTGTGAAACACTCCTTTGATTGAACAAGAAGAGAATCTCTTTTCAATCTTTGAAATTGCCTTCACCACCTGCATCGACACAGAAACATCACATTGGACATTCATGATAGCAACCCCGTATCTTTTCTGGAGGAGTTCCATTTCAAATTGCATTTCTTCTGTCAGAATACTTCTGGACAGCGTTGCAATACAATCTCCACCCATACTGGCAATGAACTTTACTGTCTCAAGTCCCAAACCTGTGAGCCCTCCAGTTACAATATAAACACAGTTTTTTTTAAAGAGTTGTCCAGGCCTGGTGAGCAAAGGGATATCAGACACTGGACAATCAGATTCTGTGTGTTCTAAAACCACTTGCTGCACTGTCTTTGTGGTAAAGTAGGACTCAGCATCTGCATCAGTGTGCGGTCCTACTGTGCTTGATATTTGAAATGTCTCCCTTTTCAGAGGCAGAGATACTGTATCAAAGCCTAATGATAGAAGCCAGTTAAAGACATTCCTGTTTTGTGTTTGTAGATTGGGTCTCTGAAGAACATTAGCCACATCAAGTTTATGTACATGCACAAGGTCACTCTTGGATGCAAACATATTTGCTGAGAATGAGCACGACATGTGAGTACTATACACAAAAATAACATGTCTCTCATGGCCACCACTGTCATGTACTTCCTGCCAAGACTGATCAAATGGAGGCAGAACAACAAGTGTGTGGCATGAATCAAAATTTAGAGGTTCTCTTCTGAAATGAGGCAGGCAGGACACATTCCATCCAGACCTGTTTGCTGTCACAGCCAAAACTTTCAATAGAGCAGAGGCTGAGTTTGATGTGATAATAGCCATTTTTTTGTGTTGCGGTTTTACTACAAGCAGTATTCTCTTCAGGATCTCCCATGCCAGTATGAAGTAAGACATACATGGAGTCTCTTTAAGGAATGGGAGTCTCTTTGCGCTGTGACACACAGCTTCAGGAATTATAATCTTCGCAGTGGCAGCCACTGGATAACATGAAGCAATATGGTCTCCCACTCTTAGATTATGAACATTTTTCCCAACAGCTGTGACAATACCACTGAAATCTACAGCCAGAATCTTGTGATTGTGTGATGTATGCTTGTTCCAATACAACGTCTTGCCGAAATTCAAATATGAAAGGGTGACAGGGAAGTAATCAGATGAATGCACACATACATTGGTTAACTGAACCTCAACTGATTTCTCCAGGACAGGATTGTCCTTTGTGTCAGAGGGGATGGCAGACAAGCTTGTCATTCTGTATGGATTAGTAGTCTGCAGGACAAAGTTCCTCAGATACACTGAGTGCATATCATCCTTGGATGAAACCCTGTCCTTTATGGGGGTCCGTTCTATTCTTGTTGCTGATGTTTGCCCTTTGCTGACCATGACCTCTTGTTGTTTGCAGGTGTTAATTACACGAACCAGTGTCTGAATGTCTTCACCGGTTACAGAAGCAAGGTCAATTAGCTGAAAAGAGAGACCCACCATCTCTGCTGCACAAGCCCTTGTCATACCAGACAGCACAAAACCAGGACTGATATGGTTCACAGTCATTTCTGTCGATCTATAGGTTATGACACGGACAGTGCAAGAGCGTTTGCTCTCTTTCAAGGCTAAAACAACCTGTCGAAATAGCTCACAGCAAGTCACCAAGCATTCCAGTGTCTTCTCAGATGATAAGTGACTGATGTCGTCTACAGCCCAAATGAAGAGAACTTCCTCCAAATCCACATTAGTGTTAAGAGACTGAAACACTAAATCTCGAAGTTGGTTTGACATCCAATGCTCTCTACTCTCCACAGTGGTTGACTCTGGGTGCATGTATGGTCTAAGTGCTTTAGCAACGCCCAGTTTGTCTTCAAAAACTAATGCCTTTATTTTCCAATTGAAATCTGTCTTTTGAGGGATTGCAATTATTTCATTGTGGAAGAACACTGAATGAGGAACATTTGAGCAACTGCTCAAAAATGTGATCCTGACCCCCTTAAGTTCCACCAATACTTTTCCCTCTGTGGTGGAAAAGCAACCACATACATCAAGGAAATCTGGAGTTTCTTGAGTGGCTCGTAAGTACATGACCATTTCCTCATGTAGTGGTCCTGAAATGGTGACACTGCCAATAGCTGAGGGGAATCCCTGCTTTGCTGTTAGCTGTCCGATAGCTATTACTGCAGTCATTTGCAGGAAATAGTCCAGTAACACAGGGTGGACAAAAAAGTCGTGAAGATGTTTTAGAAGTTCTCTGGGTACCTTAATTGTTGTCATAGCCTCCTTGAATTCATCTCCAAAATTCACATCATCAAGCTGTTTGAAGACAGAGCCATACTCGAATCCTGCTTGAGAAAGAATGGAGTAAATCTCTTTTCTCCTCATTATCAATTTGCACCTTTGGGAGATCATGTCAAGACAAATGGTTGGTTCCTCTAACAACGGTTGTCCCTCTGTACACTTATAGGTGCCAGAGGCATGTGTGGCCACAGAGGACTGTATTTTGAATGAAGCTTCATTTTCAAGTGTCACTTTCAACTGATGACAGTTGGGGCTGAGTGTACACAGACTCTGAAATGTTACACTAAGCTGGAGCAAGGAGACAGGCTTCTTTGGCTGTAAACTTGCCATCACTGAGGCATAAGCTAGTTCGACATAGAGCGTGCCTGGCACAATGGAAACACCATTGTTTTTATGCTCCCAAAGATACGGTACAGTCTCTGATGAGAGGTTGCACACATACTCTTTGTTTTCCCCCTTTATTTTGGATATGAACATATGGGGAGAAAAAGTAGATGATTCATCACCTTTTCTCACAGCTTCAAAACACAATTCTTTCTTTGTGATGTCAAACTGATAGACTGGAAGAGCTGTGGGCAATGTCTTGGAACCCCTGTAGAGCTCATGCCAGTGCACACTGATGCCCAGTTCAAATAGTTTTGCCACTGTAGACATAATTGTTTCATATTCTTTCTCTGGCTGGACAGAAGAAAGAACTATGGCATCATTTCCCACAGTCTCATGTATGTTTCTTTGGAGAGCCCTGCGAGGTCCAATCTCCACAAAGACCACATTTCTTCTTGACTGCTTGTCTTTGGTGGCAGCACTCAGTGTTTGTTCAAATAAAACAGGTTCTCGGATGTTCTTTGCCCAGTACCTGCCGGTGCTAAAGTCACCATCCAAATACTTGTTGCCAGTCACCGTTGAAAAAAGTTTGCATGTCAGGTTGTTGACAACCAAACCATCTGTACTTCTCTCAATGTCATCTACTATAGGATCCATCATATGGCTATGATATGCTGCCGGAACATCTAAGACAAGGAGGAAGATATTTTGAGCTGTGAACATGATCTTTAGCCTTTCATGGAGGATGTCTATAGCATCTGCATCTCCTGACAGAGTGCACGACTGAGGGCTGTTGAAAGCAGCTACACAAATTTTCCCAGAGAGGACTCGAAGGATTTTTAATACCTTTTCTATAGCCACATTACCGACCACAAGCATTTTCCCTCCTGTGACCTTACTCTGAAGAGTACTGCGGTGGTACAGCACTTTAACAGCATCCTCAAGAGACAAGAGGCCAGAACAGTAGGCAGCAGCAACCTCGCCCACAGAGTGTCCGAGCACAGTATCAGGTTTGACACCCCAGTGCTTTAGGAGAGTGGCAATGCCAACCTGAATAGCAAAAAGAAGAGGCTGGACAACATCTGGCTTGCTGAAATCATCATTATCATAGTCACCAGCAAGCCATCGACTGATGCTGATACTTTTATGACACTGGAAAAGATTCTCAACTTCTCTGACTTTATCTCTGAAAACAGGAACCTCTCTCAAGAGCTGCTTGCACATACCCCTGTAGGCAACCCCATTTCCACAAAACACAAACACCACCTGGATATCTGACTTTGTTGGCTCAACTTTTGTTTTCAGTGCAGACATCAGCTTATGCTGTAGATTTGGGAGAGAAGATGTTAGGAAGGTCTTCCTATATTTGTGTTTGTTATGACTTCTTCCGCATGCCGAGGTGTACGACAGTGCCTGTAAGTCAACTGTGTGATCGCTGTGAAGTCTTTGGTGGGTGTCAGTGATGGATAGGATTAATGATTTCTCAGAGGCTGCAGATATTACAAAGAGTTTTGGACAGCATTTTGGGATATGTGTGGCAACTGTGGTCTGTCTGTACTGTCTTACAATCACATGTGCATTTGTGCCTCCAAACCCAAAGCTGTTGATCCCAGCTACCCTCTTTAATGATGCATTTGTCTTCCACCTTTCAGCTTTAGTCGGAATACTTATACTCAGAGTTTTTACATCTACACTGGAACTGTCTTCAGTGTAGAAAACTGATGGAACAATGGTCTCATGCTTCATCATTAAGAGTACCTTAATTAGTCCTGCCACTCCAGCAGCA
This sequence comes from Thunnus maccoyii, assembly GCF_910596095.1. NCBI lineage: Eukaryota > Metazoa > Chordata > Actinopteri > Scombriformes > Scombridae > Thunnus > Thunnus maccoyii. The sequence continues at coordinate 7,663,714 of NC_056553.1, read as the reverse complement.
GATTCTGTGTGTCCAATGTTACCCTTCACGGAGCCAATCCGCAGTGTTTCTGAACCAGGAGGTCTGCCTTTAGCAATGATGTTTGAGATGCTTCCTGCCTCTGTCAGGTCTCCAACTGGGGTTCCAGTACCATGGGCCTCTATGTACTGGACATTTGCAAGGTCACACTCTGAGTAGATTTGCCGCAGCAGCTCCTCTTGTTGAACCATGGAGGGCTTGGTGATTGGAGTAACAGAGTGTCCATCTTGGTTGACAGCTGTTTTGCTGATGATACCCCAAACTTTGTTGCAGTCTTGTATTGCCTTTGTATAAAAAGTCATACCATGAGCAAGCTAGGTATTAACACCATTGCATGCATGTATTTCATGATATAAAATGACTGTAAGAATGACAGTAATGTTCTCACCTTTTTCAGCGGCTTCAGGAGAACAACCCCGCAGCCCTCCCCTCTACCATAACCATCTGCTTTACTGGAAAAAGGTTTGCTGGTCCCCTCAGGTGAGATCATCTTAGCCTTACTGAGAGCAACAAACACTCTTGGCTCTATGATGCAGCTGACCCCTCCACATAGAGCCATCTCACAGTCTCCTAGTTTAGAAAGAAGTAATGGAATGAGGAATATTTAAACATCATGCAATAATTAACTTGCTTTTAGGCAAGTAGAACTACTTGCCTTGCTTTATAGCCTGACAGGCTAGATGTAGGGCCACCAAAGATGAGGAGCAGGCGCTGTCAATGGCAAAAGAGGGGCCAGTGAGATTAAAGCTGAAGGAAATTCTGTTGGCAGCAACACTCATGGCTGTTCCAGTGCCATTGTAATGAGTTATTGTGGTAAGGCTGTTACTGCGAAGCATCTCATAATCCCTGTTCATAAGACCTGTAACACAAAAATTTAAAGCAGTATAGATTACATTCTGTGCATTGTTTAATTGTGCTATGAACTTTTTAAGCAATATAGGGTAGCGGTCACCTATATAAACTCCAGTTCTGCTTCCACTGATGCACTCCATTGGTATCCCAGCATCTTCTAACGTCCTGTATGTACACTGAAGGAGAAGTTTCTGCTGAGGGTCCATGAAATCGGCCTCTGCTTCAGTAATGCTAAAAAACTTGTGATCAAACTCATTAAACCTAGAATATAGAAATAACAGGTCCATCATAGTGCAAACATCTATCAAGAGAGGAATTAATACTTTATGTGTCTTAATAGATATAATGCTTACCCATCTATAAGGGCAGCCTTGGTTGTCTGTATCTTTCCAGGTTTGCTATCATCAGGGTCATACCAGAGAGTTGTGTCAAACCTTTCTGCTGGAATATCTACAACACAGTTTTTTCCCTCCAACAGAACCCTCCAGAAATTGTCCAAACCCTCACCTAAAAGAAAATGGACCACATTAACTCTAATATCCTTAAATTAAGACAACTGGAAAAACATTAAAGCAGAGAAATTCAAAATCTTTATGTCAAAATTAAGTCATACCTCCAGGGAAATTGCATCCAATCCCAATTACAGCGATGTCATCCTCTGTGTCTTCCATTGTTGCTATGAAATGTTGCTCTGGGGACTGCTTTATTCTAAAAGCCAAAGTAAAATTTCAAACTTCTCCATAGTGAAGCTTAATGTTGAGTCCTGGGTGCTCTATTCAGTCAGAAGTGGTGCTACAGTACCCACACAACCCTTTATAAACATTGACCGGGTGTCAATGAAAAGGGCCAAGAGAACACAACAATGCCCTGGCTTGTTGCATCTCAGTTGGCTTCATCTGGAACTGAATACACTAATTGTAGGTTGAAATAATTAAAAGGAAGCAGTAAATAAGCTTCTGTTCTTGTCTGGAGATTGACAAAAGGAGTTGAGTTCTAGGTATCCCCTCTGGCAGATTTTAATGTCCTCTGCAACTGGTTTCTTTTGTAACCTTTGGCCACATTGGCTCTGAAAAAAATAGTATATTGTTTTTACTTCATACATGTTTCTAAACATGACATCATTACGGATATGACTGCATTAATCAGGTGTTCAATGTGATGAGGAACACAGAGAAAGACAAAGCTATTTTTTTCTATTTTTGAACACAAAAGTATGTCTGATTCAGTGTTTCTTGAAAATTGAAAGAAAACTATTGAAAAACAATGATAAAGCTGCTCTAATGAATATTTCTATATGAAAAATTGCTCAAATGAATGGTGTTGCATGTAGTGACAAACCCTTGGAGAATTATCACTTCATTGTGCGCCTCCACTCAGCTTTTCTGAACATTTTAGCGTCTTTGATTTTACTGTCACAGTTTTGCTGTTGTCATTCATCACTACTCTCATCAATGTTGTTTCCTGCAGCAAGCAGCACTTTTTAACAAAAAAGCACTGCTAAACCCACTGTTATCTGCCCAGCACCACACAGCAGATTAAGTCATTAGCTGGTGAACTTTATAGCACATTCAGCTGCTAACTTTAAGAGACAGATATGTTATTCAGGAGTTGGCAAATTATGACAAAAGTAACTGGACTAACTGGAAAGTGAGTATTGGACTGAACGTCCAGAAACACTTAAAAGAATGTCAGTGTTGCTCTGTGGCTACCAGGTGTATAGGCAAGTGTTTGCTAACACATTAGCTATATCGCCTTTATAAGGTGCCAATATGTCAATGTTATGTTTAGAGCTTGTTGGGCTTCCGCCAAGTGGCTAAAACTGTATTATCAATACAGGTTTAAAGTTCAGCTGTGTCATATTAAACACACTCATGAGTAAGAGTAACCTTTATTTGAGCTTCAAGAAGGCCTTTGTACAAAGGAACAAACAGAAGCACAAAGCCAATCCTTTAACACACTTACACTATATACACATTTCCCCTTATTTGTCTGTTACAGGTGAGCTTAGAATAGGACATGAGGGCCTATCACTAATTCAAGAAAAAGAGGACACACCTTTGGGCACTTAAATAAATAAGAACAAAACAAAATAGGTAGATAGATAGATGGTAGATGCAACTGAAATATTTCATATAGATAAAATAACTAATGAAGTTTTCGACACTGAACAGCATTATCACCTGTACCTTGCTATAACCACATGGTACATTCTAGATTGAGGTACTTTAAGGTCCTATGGTGTACACATTTTAAATGAAATATGTCAACAATGAAAAAGACAAATAAATGAACTCATCAGTCATCTTGTTTAACCATGATCTCTGTTGAATTAATTTGCCTTATAACGTTGCTAAGAAACCCAATATGACTCTGATGTATAAAACTACTACAGAAGTCATGACAATAAAGGACAACAAGCCCTTAATGAAACCTCAGATATCTTTGTGAACTGCAGTACAAAAATTAGTGGAGAAAAAATATTTATTGATATCCAATTAAACTTTGAAGTGCTTTAAAACTTGCTGTGAAACAAAAAGTCTTTCATATTAAATGAAAAGACAAATGAAAATTAAAAAATAAAAATGTATATAAGGGGTGAAACAATTTCAGTGTCATCTTCACATTGATAATAAGAGGGATACAAACAAATGAAATACAAGGCCTCCAAAAGGCCTGTGCTCAATTGCACGGCTTAATATATACATGATATAAGAGTCTAAAATGTCTCCTGAGGTATCTGTTGGTCCAGTGATTTTCCCTCCAACACCATCTGGATCTCTTTGGCATCCAGAGTTTCATATGTTAGCAGGGCATCAGCGAGCTTCTTGTGCTCCTTACTGTAAGTCTTCAGGAGACTTCTAGCACGCTCATATGAGTCCTAGATGGAAGAGAAAGATTGATGAATCAAAAGTTGAAAAAGCAGGAGATGTTTTAAATCTGTATAAATATATGTAAAAATCTTAAAAACTCACCTTCAGTAAAGCCCTGACTTCATTTTCGATGGCAGCTTGTGTCTCAGGGCTCTGTTTGGTTACGTCTCCGTAGGTCATGACACCGAGCTGCGGGAAAAACAGTGTTATGTTCACGGGTTGAATTAACAATAGACCTTTTCATGCATTAACTGCTTGTAACTACTGAGAGGACAGAGCTTTTCATTGTCTTGGGGGTAATAACTGTATGTCTTAATGGTAGTGGATTGCAGGTTTTCATTTAAACCAAACAATACATCAGTTACTGAACTTTAAGTGCAATATCTCCACACTGCATCAATCACTTTCACAACAGTAAAATGCCTATCTCTGGTTTACCTTTGCTGTTATTTTAATGCTTTTATACTTTCATGCACTTATTTGTAGTTATGTAATTAATTTACTTCATGTTTCTGAAACTTTCTTAATATATTAGCTAAGTATATTTTTGGTAGTTAAGATAGTTTAAATAGTTTATTCTGTAAGTACACTGTATGGGGGAAAACAGAATTTCATTTCAATATAAGCGAGAAAAGTACTGAGAATGACAATAAAGGAATATTGAATATTGAAATCAGCTTTTTAGTGTTTTGGTTGTAACAAAAACCTGAAATATCTTAGACTTACATGACTCGTAGTTAAAAACTAGATTAACCAGTGAAAATTACAAAACATACAAAGTACTGTACATTGACAAGAATGTGCTCACTTGCTCAGAATAAGAAATATTATGTCTATATTCAGAACTAATATTTACATGTACATTTACTTTTGTGCAAATGTTTTGTTTTATGCGCTGTAAACAAAGGTCTAGTGGGTTGAGTCTGAAAGTGTCTCCCTTCATTAACTCATGAGAAAGAGCCCTACCGCAACGTATACAGTAAAAGCCCAAGAACAGCACTGGCAAGTGCAAAGCTGTTTCTTCAGTGCAAGTGTGAAGGACAAAATGTTCCATCTTAAGCTACACAGATTAAAGTTTTACCTTATCACTCATGCCGAATCTGGTCACCATCATTTTTGCTATTTTGGTTGCGCCATCAAAGTCACTGGATGCTCCTAAAATGCAAAATACAAGAAGATTAAAACTGGTGACATTACAAGCAACCAAAGCTGTTTATATTATCACACATTCAGTATACTAAAATGTTTTACTGCTGTAGAGAAATAATGAAAAATTACAATTGTAAACATGTATGAAGACTTTGTGACAATGACAGGTGTCACTTGATAACAATGAAAATTATGTATTTATTCCCAAAGTACCCATCTTTAAAAAAATATTTAAACACCACAAAATAGCACAAATTTATTGTTGCAATCTTTCAGTACAGACGCTGCTTTGGTCAAGTATTTTATCCTCGACTGTCCTCTTAACTTCACACCTGTGGTGATGTGGTCATCTCCAAAGATGAGCTCCTCTGCTACTCGACCGCCCATACTGACATCCATCTGAGCCAGCAGCTGGGCTCTTGTCTCACTCCAACGGTCGTTCTCGGGGAGCATGGACACCTGGAGGAAAGAGACAAGTAGAATACTGATGAATTTAAGGACCTAGTTACAAAAAGAGACACTAACAGTACTGCTAGTAGTGTGAGATATCTTGCAAAGCCACAACAAATACTCACATGGCCAAGAGTTGGGCCTCTAGGCATGATAGTAGCCTTATTGATAGGCATTGCATCTTTGGTGTAAAAAGCGACGATAGCATGGCCGGACTCATGGTAGGCTGTGATGGTCTTGTTCTGCTTGTCGATTACGACACTCTTCCTCTCAGGTCCTGGAATGGAAATAATAAAATAGAAGCATTGTGATTAAAACTTAGCTCCCATTCATGTTATCTCTCGTTGGGTAATCTGTCTCACTGGATGTAGTGTGAGGTCTGCAGAGCAGATCTGAGCACTTTGTGTATTCACCCATGAGGATCTTGTCCTTAGCAAACTCCAGGTCCTTCATTGTGACCATCTCTTTCCCGTCCACTGCCGCCTTCAAGGCCGCCTGGTTGACCAGGTTCTCGAGCTCAGCCCCAGAGAAGCCAACTGTGCCCCGGGCAATGATCTCAGCTTCTACAGCTGTAGAGGAACAAACACAATAGAAAATGGCTTCTTAATAAAGGTGATCAGTGTTCAAGAGACAACAGTGTCCTTTACACAACAGGAAAACAAAGGTATTCTCTCAGGCTTTCTTTGTCGAAGGTTTCAACTGATAAAAGAGAGCTGCTGTTTCTGGAAAATGTGCAGGATTTTCTCACCAATATCACATAAGGAGGCAATTTTAAATTAATTATGCAGTAACAAAATTAAAGATCTGCTTTTTACTTTCATGATGGACACTGTGCACTGGAAAGGGCCTTACTGTAACACCCTCAACCCTCTTCCAAAATTAAAGGACTAGTTCAACAACTCTCATGTTTGTACAGTAAATATGCAGCCAGCAGCTTAGCACAAAGACTGGAAACAGGTGGAAATACAGAGTCAAGCTATTACCTTAAATGTATATGATGCAGTTTTTACAATTCAGTACACACACGTGACAAAGAAAACTTCAGTTGAAATTAGTTTTTGAAACTTTTGAGCACTTACCAGAGTCCACCTTAATTTTGGAGAGGTACCAGTTGAGAATTTCAGTGCGTCCTTTCACATCTGGGCGAGGGACGGTCACCTGCATGTCAAACCTCCCTGGCCTAACCAGAGCACTGAAAAGTAGTAGACAAGTAGTAGTAATTAATAGTCATAGTATGTGTATTTTTCACTTCTGTTAATGATAAAACTGTACTGCTCCAAATCCCAAACATCAAATGAAAATGAAGAACAGAGAAAATGTGACACCATTTTATCATTTTCATCCAATATAAGGAATTTTGAAGAGTGATATAATATGTTTTCAGATACTCTTGTGTTTTAATTTACTGTCAATGTAAAATTAGAAATTGATTAGAAGATTTTTTTTCATTACACAGCACATTTTTGGTAACTTCTCATATGTAAATGTGTATTCAGTATCACAGGCAGTAATATGCTGAAAATAGAACAAGGCCACGAGTATAAAAACAGCCTGTGGCATTTTTCAGGGGACAAAGGTTACAGAGTGGGAGGCAAAAAAAACTGCAACAGTTACATAGCCTATATATATAAACTGTGTGTACATACTGTATGACAGCATATGGACTTTGTTCTATGGATTGACCTTATTACAGTTTCACCTGCTGATATCCTTCAGCACATCAGATTTGTATTCAACAGTTTTTTTTCTTCAAATGAAGGTTCAAATTAAAGCCTATGTAAACAAAAGTATTTATCTGAAATGTAAACATACTTATCCAAAGCCTCAGCAAAGTTTGTAGCACCAATAACGATGACACCCTCGTTTGGTTTAAACCTGTAAAATACCAAAAGATTAGGAAATTAAGGTGGTGGACTACAAGATTTTTCATTCATACAGTGCAGTTTCAAATCTTATATTATTTCTAGGTGGAAATTAAAGAAAACTGACCCGTCCATTTCAGCCAGCAGCTGGTTGATGGTTTGTCTGGAGTAAGGATGCATAGGAGACTCAATTCTCTTTCCACCAACGCTGTCCAACTCATCGATGAAGATCACACAGGGGGCATTAGCTTTTGCCTCTTCTGCAAACCAGAGAAAAGACAAAGATTGTTGCTGTGTGGATGCATCCTGATCTGGTTACTCTTCACTGCAATAAAACAGTGAGGGAAGTTCAGAGAGATTCTTTGGCATGGCGCACGTTTTCTCACATTCAACAAACTTACTGAAAAGGTTCCTGATGCGGCTCGCGCCAACACCCACAAACATCTCATCAAACTCGGATCCAGAGGCGTAGTAGAAAGGCACATCAGCCTCCCCAGCCACGGCTCGAGCTAACAGAGTCTTTCCTGTGCCTGGCGGACCGACAAGGAGGATCCCTGAGAGGATAACAGGTAAAACAAACAAAGATAAAGTAACAGCATACTAAAAATCTAGCCTAAGACCCTTTGCCCAGTTTGTTACAGAGGGTAGTGTTAGGCTATTTTCATAAGAACAGAAAATTGAGAATAAAATGATAGTACCTTTAGGAAGCTTTCCACCCAGAACGGTAAACTTCTGGGGGTTCTTGAGAAATTCGACAACGTCTTGCAATTCATTTTTTGCCTCCTCTACTCCTTTGACGTGATCAAATGTCACATTCTTCATCTGGATGGGATCGACTGCTGAGTCAAGACCAGATGTGGTGCGGAACCTCACTGTGAAATCCAAAAAAACAACCAGTTCAACCACAGAAAACCAGAAAAACGTCACCAGTTTTTAATGTAGTCTCATGATTACACAGAATAAGACTGTTGATTACTACTGTATATGTTTACTGCAGCATATGTGTGTATAGGATGATCCATATATATGCTGCTTTTCCACAATTATCACTTGCAAATATTCGAATAGTTCCAGCACACAGGCTGAAAACATAAACAATTGAGTACTAAGCAGAAGAATAATCAGTCCAACTCTATATGCACAACATGCAATGATTGCAGATGTTAAAAAATATATATAACATCATATGCTTAAGCTGACAATAGGCTCCAATAGAGCACTCACTTTATAATATATGCTTGGAGACACTAACAAGCTTTGTTCTCTTTGTGTTGTGCATGTAGGGTTATGAGTTGATTTGCAAGTATAGGAGAGAATGAAAACTGAAACAAACCAGCATCAGAAAAGGAGCCTTTACCCGAGAGAAACGGGGTTCTTGACAGACCATAAATACCGATGAGAAGGAGGACCAACAGGATCAACCTGGTTCTCCTCAATGAGTCTGTCAAAACACAGCAGAGACAAATGTTAGTCATTGGTGTCTTCAACTGAATTCAACTCAACACTGCCACCCAAAGAAAACCTGGTGCAAGTGTTACACTGGATACCAGGGACTCCCTTGATTTTATGAGGGTCCTTTTCTTTGACAATTGACATCTAGATGATAAAAGTAAGTGAGCCACATGCCTTGTGTTCTCTGAGTAAAGGCCTGGGATCTCATGAATCCCTCAGTGAACCCCGTCTTGAAAGCCTCCTGGTGGTTTTCTGGAAGGTTTTTATTTTTCATCAATTGGTCCAGCGACTGTGCCTCTGGTCCCTTTTCCCTCAGGAGCAATCCCTGTGAGGAAAACAGAGAAAGTTAGTTGGTAAACTTCAAAATTCTGCCATTTCTGCTACTTTTTCCATCCTATTTGATTTTTGAAGCTCCAAATAATGGCTCAAAAAAACAAAAATTAGTCAAATTGCACATTGAACGTCAGAAAAAATAAAATTATTCCACTATTACTGACTGGGCATATGTCCACCTTTTATGTATTTATGCAGTGTCAGTGAAATTGAGCTTGATGCTATAGTTGAAGAAAGGACCAAATCAAACAATAAACCAATATTTCAACTGCCGGATAGAAAGCCAGTATGTCTACTTGAAAGCAGTGCAGCAGACACATTACACTTTCCATTAGAGAGAATGTTAAAAACTGCTGAAACTGGGCAGTAAAATGCTGACCTTCATGAAGGCTGGTGTGTAAGCCTCAGACTCCACTGGACCATCATAACCGGGTGCTGCTCTCCTGGTCTTTGATCTAAGTGTCTTGAAACCCCGACTTTGGACCCATACTAAAGAGAACAAACACATGAAAAACAAAAATACATGAAAAATTACCCTGAATTTCAGGCCCTCCACCCACATTGAATGTCAGTTTCTTACCAGGTGAGAATTGAAGCTCTGAGCAAACTTCTTTTAGAGGACTGTGATATTGTCTATGGAATATTGGTGAGCCGAAAACCCCCAACCTTCTGTGTGAGAACCCTGTGAGACAGATTGAACAAATGAAAATACTTAGTTTGTTTCACTTTTGATATAACGTGGACAAACGTGTAGCAGCAACAGCAGCTTTTAATAATGTAAGCGACAGGAAATGTCCTTATAAAAAAACAACAGTCTTTTCTTTCAGCTCTTTTTGCCTGAGCTGCTCACCATGCTTGTTGTGAAAGAAGCTGTCTGCAGAAAGGTGACTCGTCTTCCATGTCGAAGGAACGGCAGGAGGTTCTTCTGGTCCAAGTGTCGGCAGTAACCTGCTGACCAGCTCATCCAACTGACTCACTCTGATATCTGACAGGCCCAGGTCCCGCAGGCTCACACTGGGCTATTGAGAAAGGACAGCACAGGGAGATATATCTATATCTTGTATGATAATTCTTATGGTATTAATAACCTACAAGTGGCTGCTCTTCATGGAACTTTTTCCAAACTTTGTTAGACTCTTTCAGAAATAGAAATGGACAGATAAGACTGCACAGATCTGCCTCGGGTGCTTTGGGATGGACATATAAGTATAAATATTTATGAAGATCACACTTGACGGTTACTGGTGGATTTGACAAAAAATACCTGCATCCTTTGTCTAGTTTACAATGTCTGCAGGAAAACAGTGTCTATTGCATATTTTAACTTTAGTTCATCCAAGACAGATTTGTGTAGCTTGACATTTAACCACACTTGGAAAAGAAATAGAGCCAAGAATGTATTGCTAAAGATCTATTATTTACTATAGCAATGATTTTTTAAAATTATGTTTTATTTGGTATTAAAAACACATTACAATATATTAATTATGTGTAGAGCTGCAACTAATGATTATATTCATTATCAATTAATCAGTTGATTATGTCTCAATTAATCAAAAAATGAAAACAGGTCAATCACTGTTTCCCACAGTCCAAGGTGACACGTTCAAATGTCTTGCTTTGTCTCAAACAACAGTCCACAACCCAAACATATTCAGTTTATTGTCATAGAGGACTAAAGACACCAGAAAATATTCATGTTTGAGTAGCTGGAATCAAAGAATTTAGATATTTATCTTTAAAAAAAAAAACAAACTCAAAATAATTAATCCATTATCAAAATAGTTGACAATGACAATTAATAGTTGGAAACTAATTGATTAATCGTTGCAGCCCTAATAATGTGTATGTGAAGACATCCAAGTTTAAAACAATGTACATTGCTAATTATCATAATATGTTCATTAGGATCACTGTGCTTTATCATCAATTAACCACTGAAGTCAATCATGTATTCATGATGTTCGTCTCACCTCTTTTAGAAATGTACTGTGCTCTGGAGTGAAGTCTTTATGCAAGGTCTGGACTGACGCCGTGGCTGTGTTCTTCAGAGAGTGGAGGGCATTGATGAGCTGGCTGAGGGGCACTATCATCTGGCAGAGACAGGAGACAGATGGTGAAAAACAGTGTTTTAAAATGTGCTGAGATGTATAATCATGTTTTTTATAGCATAACACAACACCCACATGTCTGAGGTTTTAGCTAAATGGTCCAGACAGTGGAGTAGCACTGTTATGTCACAGTTATTCACACCGCTCTCCGGCACACAGATGGTATGGGCCACATATGTCAGATGAATGAGAGTTGTGTAACCTCAAGTCTTTGAAGATTAAGTTAGCGCCCTTCAACTTACTTTAAACCTCGCTTTTACCAACACATATCATATGATGAAATCATGACCGAAAGAGCACGTACACAAAGCTCACCGGGGAGTCCCCTCTTTATAATAGCTTATCACGACAATGTGACGTATGCATAGGCTGATTATGAAGCGATCTAACATTGGCTCGTTAGTGCTAACATTAGCCGAGCACTGTTTGTCATTGACGGCGAAGAAATACTAAAACACACAGTCAGACACAGTGGCTTACTGTTATAACTGTCATTAACAGTCGTTCCTAGGCGACGTTGACAATTTCGCTACGTTGTAAGACACATAAGTTGCGCGAGAGAAGCGCACATTAGCTGGCTTGGTCAGAAAAGCTGCTACCCAGTCGGCTTACCTGTTGGGGCTGAAGCGACGTCGACAGTGAAAACATGTTTTCCAAGTGATTATTAAAAAATATAAAGATTTGGAAGGTGGATGTGTGAGGACGGGCCCTCTGTGTAACGTGAATGAGCCTGTTGTCCCGGAGCCGTGTCCTTTTGTTTTCCTTGTTACACAACTTTCAGCAGCTTAGCTAACATCGCCAAATGGATTCTCCGGCATCCGAGGTCAAGTCAGTGGACTACAAAATGACGTCACATCGAATCACTACCGGCTACCGTTTGCATCGTTATGTCACTCGTGGAACTCAAACCCAACGTTTACTAAAAATCGGATTTAAAAGGCTTAAAGTGTGAAAATCAAACATGAAACTGAATTTATATTTGATCATCATGCGCTTTAAGAGGGAAATATGTTTGACTGTTATTACATAATTTATACACTTATGTACCATGCCTGCCCCTTACTGCCGAATTAAAAATAAAACATTTAAGACGATGAGGTGACTACATTCGCTTTATATTTTCAAGTATTGGTAATATGTTTGACAATTTTACATAAAATATCAATAACTAACGCTTCATTGCAGCACATTTCAAGCGCTCTTCGTGCTTCGCATACAGGCAGTTACGTGAACAACTAAAACAGAGGTTAGAGGACCCCGCGAAATAGCAGTGGATTCAAATTTTCAAAACAAACCGAAGATTGTTGTTCTGTCATGCAGGAGTGTAATTATAGCTAGCTGGCTGTTACTGATCTGACACAACGTAATTCCTCTTTTGAAAACAGTGACAACATGGACGAAGAAGAAAAGCACAAATGCAGCTCAAATGATAAATCTGTAGATGTTCCTAAACCGCCTTCAATAGAGGATTTCATCATTTTGAAGCCCATCAGCCGCGGAGCATTTGGTAAAGTCTACCTTGCGCGGAAGAAGTGTAATGCCCGGTTATATGCCATTAAGGTGAGTCAGTTTGGTGTCTCACAACATTAAAACCGGGACTGAGACTCTAGCTTAGTTTAAAACACTGTTTTTTTCCGTTCTCCAGGTAATGAAGAAAGCAGAGATGGTTGATAAAAACATGACGGGACAAATGAAGGCAGAGAGGGATGCACTGGCTTTGAGCAAAAGCCCCTTCGTGGTTCACCTGTTTTACTCCCTTCAGACAGCCTCTAAGATCTTTCTGGTAACACTAATAGCAAAAGAAAAAACACTCGCACGAAGTACATTTACAATAAGCCACTTTGTGATGTTATTACTTGTACAGCTGTGGCTGAATCTTCATTTTCATGTTTCTTACAGGTGATGGAATACCTCAACGGCGGAGATGTGAAATCTCTTCTCCACATTTATGGGTATTTTGACCAGGATATGGCTGTCAAATTTATCTCAGAGGTTGCACTGGCTTTAGACTACCTACACCGTCATGGTATAATCCACAGGTACTTTGATACTAAATTCATTTGAGGTGATTGTTAAATGTGAGTCATGCTGAGGGACTGATATTTGGGTGAGGATCTCTTTTTCAAGAGATGTGTACAAGAAAAAAAAACATGCAGTATAATAGTAAAGACATGCAAAACGGAAATTCAAACTAGAGATATATTTATGATCGACATTAGTTCCAAATTAAAGAAAAAACATATAAGTGGCTCTCAAAGTTTCTGAGTAGAGAGTTTTTAATTCTTGAAAAGGAATGAGAGATTAAATTCAAAGTTTAGTTTAACTGCAAGCTTGCAATTTGCAAGGAGCATAGTAATTAAAACCAGTTTTTCCATTTAGACGTGATCAGAAATCAGAGGGAACAAGTTTTTCCAGTACAATGAACAATACAACTCCTTTAAAGAGAACCTGTATAATTTATCTGACTTTTACTTTTTTTTAGGGACTTGAAACCGGACAACATGCTGATATCCAACGAGGGTCACATTAAATTAACAGACTTCGGCCTTTCCAAAGTCAAGCTTGATAGAGGTAAGTCCCATCAGCTTGACAAATCAACAAAGTGATCATAACCACCATTAATGTCAGTAATATCTTTATTTTCATCTTTTGTGGTTTCTATCAGAACTGAGTCTTATGGATATCCTTACTACCCCGTCCTTGGCCAAACCTAAAAAAGATTACTTCCGCACCCCGGGTCAAGTCCTCTCCTTAATCACCTCTCTTGGATTCGTGAGTGAATTTGTCTCATTTATCATGAAGAGATGTTCATTTTGCGTTTATAGTTTGTTTTGTATAATGACTTTTCCCCATTGTATCAAACATAGAATACACCTGCAGGAGAAGGTAAACGTCACTGCAGTGCATCTGCTGTGTCCAGTCCCATGTCCTGTGGCAAAATTAAACAGAAGAATAGCTCTCTTGGCTCTCCCTTGTTGACGAAAAAAGATGAGCTGCACTCTCTGGCTCGCCGCCCTTGGAAAATGGGTATGTCATAGATATCCAAGAGCTCTTGGCTTTTTAAAAAAAATTATTTATCCATTAACCCTGCAGAATGATTATGGAAGTACTTTTTAATAATTTGTGAAAAGCTGGCATGTAATATAGCTCATGGTGACATTTTTACATTAAAATATGTGTCAAATATATTCAATGTTTTGATTTATCTGCATTATCTCCATAGGACCAAACAACAGTGTGTTTAGTCCGCATAACTTGGCTAAAAATCTGACTCCCACACTGCTGAAGACCAGAAAGAGGTTTGAGACGATGAGTGCAGGAAGCACCACTGACACTGAAGGTGGCGTCAGTCCACTGTGGGAGTGTGATGAGGTGAGTGATTGTAAACCTATAAATGTATATATTTAGATCAGATGTTCTGATCAACTGTTTACCCTAAATCTTGATTTAAGTAATTTAATATAAAGTATTTCTGAATATAAAGTCCTGATCTAGTATTTGTATTGTCATTCATAATACAGTTCACAGTTTTGTAATGTTAGTGAAAACGTTTAGCCAAAGATATGTTTGGTATTTTAATAATTTGCTTTAAAAACCCTACAACATAGCTTTCCTTCATTAGTTTTCAATTATCTTAAACACAGAAAAAATTAAAACAGCGATTGATTGATTGATTGACTGATTGATTTGATTTATTGATTGGGACAGTGTGCAGTTTTAAACATTAAAGATGCGCTGCACTGGAATTAGCTCAAAGCTAATTTGCATCCGTAGTCCCCCACAATCAAAACATACAACAGCATAACAACAAACAGTACAAAGCAAAAAAAAAACCCCACAGAACACACCATACAAAATACAAAGCTACACACAACAGCACATCACATACACCCACAATGTCAATTAGTTTGCAGAGTGCAGAGATCATTAACAAAAAGTTACACTTCAAAGAATAACATTTAAATCGCAGTTTCAAAGTTGTTTCTTGCCATATTCGTTGAGTTGAAATTAGTTGCTGCTACCGCTTTGTGAAACACTAGTGGTGACAATAATTTCCTTATTTTCTTTCTTCTTCAGAAAGAAAATGAACATACTAATGAACAGAAGGGGAGAGCACACTCTGAGTCCAAAGTGCCTGAACAGGACCGTGTCCCAACAACACCGGGCCCCTTTGGGTCCTCTAAGGCCAGCAGCAAAAAGTCAACTCCAGACCATCTTGCAGAGAAGAAGCCTCAAACCAACAAACCAGAGTCCACACCTCCGGATGATAGAGATGATCAAACTGCAGTTCCCTCATCTGTGAAAAGAACATTTTCAGATCTAGAAAGAAGTCCAGAGCCATCGCACTTCCCAGCAAAGAAGAGCACTGCAGACTATAAAAGATGCTATGAGATACCAGAGAAGACTACAAGGTTTCACACGGGCCTGACTGGAGCATTTTCCAACATCCAAATGGGTGACTTCATGGCCTCCACTGAGGGAATCGGGTTAGATCAAGACCGGGGCCCAAAGCGCTCCAGTCCCATCGCTGTGGCCAAGAGTCTCTTCTGTGAACTGGAAGAGCCGACAGAGGACACGTTTGAAGACGGAGCCAAAGATTTGTCACATTCAAGCTTCACGTCACCGCTTGCTGGGAACAGCGACATTTGCAGGAGCTTGAGCCTCGACTCCGATGAGTCTGCGCACGAAACGTCTCTCACTATCGACAGCCACGCGTCTCTGAAGCCAAGCAAGTGTTCCAGAAACAGACATTTAGATTCATTTGAGGAGCAAGAGGAGAACAAAGACTCATTCATGACCGAATCACTACCACGAACTCCCTCTGTCGTCGCTGCTGAAACACCCAAACTTGGTCATTTTGGCTTGAGAGGTGAATCTAAGTCTTCCTTTCTCAACCAGCACTCTGATCTGGCCTTCGGCGTGGCACAATCCCCCTCGTTCCTCAAACCAAGAAACGTTGTCGCTTTCCGCAGCTACTGTAGCTCCATCAACCGATCCAACATGTCGGGGGTGTCGCGATGTAGCATCGGGTCTATGGAGGCTATGGATGTGTCCGCAGTAGGCTCTTATCTCTCTGGGTCGGGTATTGCAACACCAGTGCAGAAAAGATCCAACTCCAACAGCTCTCTCTATCAGGTACAAAGTTACAGTTTGAGTTTTATTGCTTTTCTTAAACAGAGTCACAGTTTTGAGGGAAACTGGTTTTTGCATTAGCTGTTGTAGAATTTCTCAAAGCAGTCGAACCACCATTGATTTTTGTGTGGTTTCTGTCTGTGTGAAAAATATGTAAATAAAAATAAAGTAGTCGAACTGCATGTCATGTAGTTTTTGAAAACGTTTTCATGAATTCATCATCTTCATCAGTGCAAAGAAAATTAAAGAGCAAAAAGTTTGATGATTAATTGATTGTTTTTTAAGTTTTAAGTCTTTTAAAACAAAAATACAAAAGAAAAAAGTTGATCCGATGTAGATTTTTGCCATTTTTAGGAAAGTTCTTTTGAATTTTGGACTGTTGGTTGGACAAACTCAGACATTTAAATAAGTCAACTTCTGATGTTTTAGGCAGACAAAGTGTCAACCATCTATCAGAGTCATTTAACCATTTTATCTCACATTTCCTTTGTTTCCTCCTCCATCAGACTCCTCAGCCCATGTCGACCTCTCATACCCCTTTCAGGACACCGAAGAGTGTCCGAAGAGGCGCGTTGCCTGTTGAGGGTGCACCCATTCTAGGAACCCCGGACTATTTGGCTCCAGAGCTTCTTTTGGGAAAACCACATGGTAAGAGAGGAACATTCAAGAGAGACAGCCAAACACTGTTTTTTGGTTGTTTTTTTTTTGGTATCAACATGGGACACTTGACATTGTAGCCCTTGTGACAGACATTCTCTTTGAGTTTCAGGAAGTGGTCCTTGTGGTAAGTTTATAACGATATCGCTGATTTTTGCAAGCGAGCTCGCATGTTCACCCAGCCTGCTAATACCCTAGAGGAAATGAGCTGATTTTCCCTCCATTCCCCCTATCCCCACTGTTTCTGTTCCTACCCTTTTGAATTGGTGAACAAACTGTGGGCCTGATCAGAGTTAAGGGGATGGCGGTTTAAGTGGTGTGATTACAAAGGTTTATAAAAAAAAAAAGGCCATTTAGGTCTTCTAACATTGAGCTAACACCATTGTTTGGGAATCAGAGTTGTTGAGGCTGAAATGCTTGTAAGTGGGCAAAATGGGATTTTTCTGCTCTTAAAACCTGCAGGTTGGGGGTAATCTTGGCACATAGCCAACGTGTTGTGAAACTGACTTTATTTGTGACATTTAGCACCTGATATGCAAAATGTCATCTAATAATAACCTGTTGATTGAACATGCTATTACTTATTCAAATGTTAACGGCTGAGGCCAATATTTCCTACCATTTTTGTAGCATGACTGCTGCTATTTGAATTCATGAGCAGTCAGTCAATGACATGTATATTTAACCTATTCATCTGCTGTCAAGTTTATTTTTAATTTGATATTTAGGATCATTTTGGTTTTACATGATTGCAGTAATTAGGAAGCAATATTACTTTTTTAAAACTATAATTCTAGACACATATATCAAGGTTCATGTGCGCTCAATGTAACATTTTAATTGGATTTGCAAAAAGACAGTTTGATTGATAATGAAAATGGCCACAGTGGTTAACTGTTTATTGGCTGAATATAAGGGTTTCTTGTATTAATATCCCATCAAAGTGCAGTAAAGTACAGTCCTAATCTTTGTCTTTAGCTGTTGTGAATGAAATGTGAGGAATGTGAAACCCTTCATCCTGTAACTTAATCCAACTTTAGTCGCTGCTTCTTGCTCAGTCACCGCAATACAAGTAGTGCACCCTCTAACAGGAAGCAGCGTTCAAGGCCAGCAGCCTGATTTACTTTTCTTTGCCCCCCATCCAGACTGCATGGTGGATTGGTGGGCGCTAGGTGTGTGTCTTTTCGAGTTCCTCACAGGTGTTCCGCCTTTCAATGACGAGACGCCTCAACTGGTCTTCCAGAATATTCTCAACAGAGGTGAGTTTGGTTTGGTACAAGCATCACGATTCAAACATCAACCGCAAAATATTCAATTTTGGTTTGAGAAATCAATTAACACTTTTAATGTCATCTCACCATCACATATTTTAGATATCCCCTGGCCTGAGGGAGACGAGGAACTGTCTGACAATTCGAGGAATGCCATTGAAATCCTGCTGACGATGGACATGACAAAACGGGCTGGTCTAAAGGGTGAGGACTGCTTTTCTATTGTTTTTTAATTTAAAACACCGATTAGGTCATCAGAACATCATTAAATTCATGAACTTTACCTGATGAAGGACCAAAAAGTCATTAATAAAGTGACTTCAGTCTTTTGATCCAACACACCTGTCAACAACTTAATCAAAGCTTTTAAACTTTTTTTTATTATTTGAATTATTATCAGTTAACAAACCTACTTAGATGGTCAAAAAAAGCTGTGATCAAGGAGTTAAATCCAGCATTGCAGCACTGAACAACTTTAATTTGGGATAAATGTAATATTGTCCTTACATTTACTCAAAATGGGTATTGAATCTAATTGTTGGAATTGTCCAAATTAAATGGGAAAAGCATTTTGCTAATTTGTCTGAATATGTCTGAACATCCACCAGAACTGAAGAGCCACCCCCTGTTTGAAGGCTTGGACTGGGACAACCTGCAGAACCAGCCGATGCCTTTCGTACCTCAGCCAGAGGACGAAACCGACACCTCGTACTTTGACGCAAGAAACAACGCTCAGCACATTGCCGTGTCCGGCTTCAGTCTGTAGAGCTTTAGTGCAAATATGAGAGGTGTGTGTATATATTATACAGAAGGTCTGTCACACTTTGAAGAAGTTTATTAAAGGAACACTCAGGACATTTTGGTCTGTTGAAGTGAGAAAGTTGTTCATGAATCACTGGCTTTCGTCGTTAAAAACTGTAAAAATCAGACCCGTTTCTGCACTGTAGTAAAGTTTTTATTCATTTAGGGTCGTATTATTGAAGAAATCATTTTACATATGTGCAATCACCGGTCATAAAAGCCTTAAAATAGCTGAATGCTCAGTTTGTAGAGTATAAAATGTAGAAAGTCTCTAAATGTATTTTATGCCTTAGTAAGTATTAACATATGCAGCAGTTAAAGGTCTTATATTTGGTTCTTTTATTAGCAAAATACTACTTTGCTACTGGTTTTTCTTACAAGACTTTGATGTGTTGTTGTGGTTAAATTGATTAATTATGTATGAAAGTTCATTTAAATGTGGCACTTCCTGCCTGATGTTAACTGTCCGTGCCAATACGCTCCATCATTGCGATGTTCCCCTGCTGTTAGTAGACTGGGTGGGCGGGCCCCCTGAATTTCTCTCCGAGGGGGACGATACTGTTAAAGAAAACATGATAATATATTCACGAATAATGTATTTTATATGTAAATCTTGTTAATAACATTTAGTTGTCTTTTTAAGACAGGAGCAGGTACTTTTGTAATTGTTTTCCTGCTTTTATGTCATTATTTGTTTGTCATTTTGATGTGATATCCTGATTGTTTTCTACACTACTTGGTTTTTAGATAAGTTCACTAGAGCTCCTCACTTCTTGTGAAATTTTATCTCGTTCACTCTAAGAAAAAATACAAATAAAATGTTTGTAACATGATGCACTTGCGCCCTTTTTCTGTATGTAAAATAGCACCAAATGTCACAATAACAAGACTTCAAAAAGAAGTCTAAATTGTGTTTAAAATAAAATATCCAGACAAATTAATCTGCTTTATGAAAATTTTATTTGAGGCTTAGATTATCACATGCAAACACCACTCTATCCACAGGCAGAGAGGGTGAGAAAGCCTTAGTACATATTTCAGTAGAAAGGTAAACTATTATTTTATTAAAACATAATGGCTCTGGAAAGGTTAGTGCTATTGCAGATGCAAATCTTTGTAAATATGATATCATATTCTATATTAACACATGGAAATGCAATTAAAATATTGCATTTTAATCATCTGAACTGTACAGCTATTGTATACAATTTAATATCGATCTCACTGCTTTTGCAAACAGTTCATGATCACTATCACTCAGACAAAAATCTCTCCACAAACATGTTACTACATCACACATTTAAAATGATACAACATAGAAAAACGTGACGGCGTAAACGACACATACAGAGACGAGTGTTTATGCGTTAATAATCAGATAGCTGAGCAGGAACTGAGGCGGTGACTGTCGGATGGAGATTCTCACCACCTCATAGTTTGCTACAGTAGGTCGAGTGATTTTTTTAAAAATATTAATTTGGTCCAATACTGGAACAGGTACGCTACAATATGTCAGTGTAGGAAACCATAATGCCACTTATAAATGTATCTTACGATGTTGAGGCAGTTTTTCTATTTGGAAATAAAACAGGAAGTGGACGCTGAATCGGACCACTGTGACCAAAAAGCACAGACTGATATGCAGTAGGACAGGCAATGAAAACACATCTGAAACCTATACACAACATTTAGCAGTCACTTTAAACATAAACCTCACTTATACAGCTGAAATCAGGCCAGAAACGCCTTCATTGTAACTGTTGCTAAAAGCAATAAATATTAACTTATTCTCAGAATTAAAAAGAATCTGACACGATATATAATTACATTCAATCCTCCCTTCTAAACTAGTTGTTACAACGTTTTTTTATTTTAGCAGCATTGCCTGGGCAACTAATGAAAGTGAAAATTTATAACCACATCAAGCATTATGCTCAAAAACAACAAATGATGAGGCCCATTTTTTTGTGCAACAAAGCCTTAGTTATTATAGAAATCATTGAGAAGCGACTGTAGTTGGTCTATAAACACTCTGACAGGATCTCAACCGTTTCTCTCCTGACACAAAACCAGTTCATACAGAGAAAAAGACTCCAGTAGGATGGTATCATCATCATCATCATCATCATCATCATCAAAAAGGTTGTGTAAGCCCCGTACATTCATATTTCTTATTGATTCCACATCCACAGTACCACACACACACACACACACTTGAGAGATCTCTTAACTCTCACTCATTACTCTTGGTGCCTTCTTCATAGTGCAAAAGCAAATTACTGGGCTGTGGGTCTAAGCAGGGGGGAGTTACAGCCATTAGCAACCCAACCAAAGACATTTAGAGGACTCTTCTTTATGTCCATGGGTGTTTGGATGTGAGCGGTTTCAGTTGATTCGTCTATGAAAAAGAAAAAAAAAGCATTTTCAATTTAATATTGCATGCTTAAAAAATGCATTACATTAATTTCACACTCTTTTTTCTGTAAAAAGAAAAGAGTACCTTCTCCTCCTCTGCAGGTATAGGCGGATAAGCCACTGGACCACAAATGGCCAAATCACAGCGAAGGCCAAACTGGTTGGAGAAATGTCAAAAGGCCACCAGGATGGTTTCTAGAAAATAAAGAGTTTAAAGAATGAATAACAAGAACAATCGGTATTATTTAAATTAAACTCGTCAAAGTGGTTAAAACGATGTATAAATCATCGGTTTACCTGACTCTTCTTATTCACTGGCGGTGCTGCATAAGTAGGAGACAGAGCCACTGATCTTGCCTGGAAAAGGAAGAAATTGGAAAAGGAAGGTCAGTAAACTTTTGTAAAAAAAAAAAAAAAAACAGGAAAAGATAAACATTTGATCCATCCTTCCTTCCTGTTGTTTAATGTGTCAAAGTACAAAGTGCTTATCTGCTCTACTTCTCATCTAGGTACTGAAATCACACCTTCACGGAATCAATATTCATTTTGTGAACTCTGCTGCGCCGTTTTATGTCTATTAGACACAGTCTGTTAGAAATGACTTTTACATTGAGTCAGATTTTAATCATGTCATTAATCAAAAAATAATATGGTTGCTGAAGCTGCGTGGAGCTGAAAGGTTAATTCACTAGACAGCCTCTCTACACTGAAGTTATTACTACTACAACAGCTAATAGATCATTTTAAATAAAACACATTTCTGTATAAACTGCCAACATGCAGACTTATTACTAACTTCATATGATCAGCATGCACCAAACTTTTAGGAATCAGCTGTTTAGTCAACTATTATTAGATTATCTGCCCCTGTAACTAGATTTTTATATTAAACAGGGAACTAAAGTATGCAAAAGTGAGACAATTAGAGCTGCAGCTGTTCTGAAGCTAAATGCATTTATTGTAAGCCAGTTAAATTAATGCATTTTACAACTTTTTAATTATATCATTAAAGCAGACAGTGAATTCACACACTGCGAGATTTATTTCAGATGAAAGAACGTTAACCACCACTTTCACTTCCTATCCAACCACAGAAACTAGTCTCACGTAGTTCAAAGCAGTTCTCTATTTCATATATAACTCTATGTGAATGCTTCCTGTTCTGTGCAACACAAACCATCCTAACATATGAGAACTGTAATATAATCCAAGATAAATTATGATTAGGCTTTAGAGCAGCACTTGAAATGACCTCCTGTATAACTGGATGACTTTGGTGTCTCTGTTGTCATCACTTAAAAATTCAGTTTTTGGGCAAATTCTCAGTGAATGAGGGGACAGACTGGTCTGACCTGTGTAGCAGTGAGAGCCTCCAGGGTGTGCAGCCTCTCCAGAACGCTCTGCATGTCCTCTTGCAGTCTGGCCAACGCCACGACGATCTGCTCGTTCAGGCTCCCCGCGGGTGTTACTGCTCCTCCCCAGTTGCCCCCATCACCGTCTCCACCCCCGTGCATGGGCACCAGAGCTCCAGAGCCGAGGCCTGGAGACCTAGAGCCTAAAAACACAGGAATTAATATATTTATGTGTCGCTGGAGAGTCAAAAAAAAAAATGCCAAAAAGACAAACAGAGCTACAAGATAATTTCACTAGATCACTAAAAACTGATTTATACTGGAAGCATCATGATCAACAGGTTTTCAAGTCAATTCACCTCCTACAATACTGGACAACCTGGGAAAAAATATTGTTGACCATGAAATCTGTTGCAGCAATGTGCCATTTATCTTATTTCAATTATTTTTACAACTTAAGGCATTAAAATCTACAAAAAACACTGGTTGGGGAGCAGTTGCATTTAGAGCTGCAACAATCAGTCAATTAATCGGTCAGTCAGTCGACAGAAAAATGATCATCAACTATTTTGATAAATCAATCAATTGTTTTAAGTCATTTTTTAAAGAAATAAAATACTAAAATTCTCTGGTTCCAGCTTCTAAAATGTGAATATTTGTTTTTTTTAGTCTTCTATGACAGTAAACTGAATATCTTTGGGTGTGTTGGTTGGGACAAAACCAGAGATTTGAGGTTGCATCTTGAGGTCTGGGAAACAGTGATCGTCAATTTTCACCATTTTCTGACATTTTTAATTAATCGAGAAAATAACTGATTAATCAATAATTAAAATAGTTAGTTTCAGCCCTATTTGCATCCATGGTTGGGGTCAATGGTGTAATCTCTGAAGTGATTCAAATGACGTTATCCTTTTAAGTTTCAGTAAATGCTACAGAATATGAAGCAAACTGCCAAAAAAAAAAAAAGAAAACAAACATGGCTGCCGTCCTCAGAACGTCATGTGTGCAGACCACAAACACACCAAAGTTCTCGGAGTATAAACAGAGAGCAGCCTCACCCCTCCCTCGTCTGACCAAGGAGCTGTCCGGCATATCCACATTCAGCCTCTGTCTCTGGGACATCGTTCCACCGGTGTCCCCGTCTTCTCCTCCGCACCTGATGACCTGCGGTGGACCTACGACATCCTCGTGGGTCTCGTGATCTAGAGGCGGCAGGACGTGGTTCTCCTCCTCGTCCAGCTCATCCAGAGAGCGGTTATGCTCTGAGCTCTGGAGAACATTTACGTTAAAATTATTATTATACCACTGCATACGACATAATCCCTTTTTTTCCAGACCAGTTTTAAAAATTGCTACTTGCCTCCTCCTGGCCAAACTGGTCCACAGAATCACAATAGACTTCACTGTCTGAGTCACTGGCGAGGTGGACAGGACCAGACACATCTACAGTGAGATCTGAGAATACAAAAGGGGGGAAAAAAACAGGCTCAGACTCACCCTGTATTGTAATGTAGAGCTAACGGCACTGTAATTAACAGACTGACATGGAGGGAAGGCAGCGTTCACTTAATTTGGGCCTTTGTGTGCTGTTTCAACAGAGCCATTCATTCTCCGTTGAAACTGTCCCAGGAGCAGCTGATGTGTGAAGTGTTAAGATTCAGTGTTCAGAGTTGTGTCACAGCTCGAGGAATGAAGCTTAGCAGATTATCTGATCACATGGTCCGCAGACACACACTAGCACAGGCAGCCACAGGCAGCGGGGTGAGGCGAGTGCGGAGTCCTCGGTAACCATTTTGAAATGTTTGGTGGACATAATGAGTGTCGATTGAAAACAGAACATTCCAACATCATTACACCGGCTGTATTGTGTTTTTTCCTACCTGCGTGGTGGCCGTTGAGCAGAGGTTCGCAGGCTGAACTCTCCTGGGAGTCGTCGCCGTTCAGGGCGGCCCTGGAGTGACTCCCGTTGGTCATGTGGGCGACCCCGTTAGCCACTTTACCGTTTGACAGGGGCGCCTTGTGTCTCCTGGCTGAACTTTTCTTCTTTGGCTGTGAAGCTGTTGATTTTTTATCTGAAATAAAAAGGACAACAAAAAAATCTAAATGTTCTTCTGGTGATATTTTCTAACAATAACACCCACTTCAAAATAGTTTCTCAGGTAGTTTTTATTACCTTTTCTGACTTCTCTTATTGGTACTTCCTCTTCCTCCTCCTCCTCCTCCTCCTCATCTTCCTCTTGTGGTTCTTCCTCTGACCTTTCCCTGACTTCCTTTGATTTGAGCCTAGCAGGCCGAGTCTCCAGAGTGCCGTTCATTTCCATGGTTCTGACGATGCTCTTTGCGACGCTCTTTGACGGCATTGAATTCAGCATCGTACCGAATCCTGCATCACAAAACAGATTTTATTACAAGATCGTAACACTGAAAGATAAATGCTTCTTTAAAACGGTTCATAATACTTTTTCCACATACTAATTGAAATCAAAACAACACCATTTTTATGGGAGAATCTCGACGGACCCCTATGACCTGCGAGGTGACCCCGTGTCTAGACAGCAAACGTAGCGTGAGCAGCACGTCAGCAGAGCAGCAGTAGGAGTGTGTGCTCTGTCTGTGTGTCTACACTGAAAGTGTTCAGGTGCAGCATTGAGCATAAATATAACACACATGACTGTAGTGACGCGCGTACAACGGTGGAAAACACACTTGAAGCGTAAATGAAGCTTAAGGTCGTGGTTACGCCCGTGACACACGGCTGAGACGGAGCCGCTGCAGATAGCTGCATAGATTAAAATGAGAGTGTGTCTGTTGCGTGTGACGTGCGCATGAAAAACTGTCTAGACACGCTTACTGTCTAGACACGGAGTGAGAGTCATGTGACTGCGTAGCTGAACTATGATGACCGCTAGCATGTTCACTGCCAGCTGAGCACTACTGAATGTGGAGCTGTTGTCTAACGGACGATACTGACATTGAGAAACTGAGAACTAACTTAATTTGAAGCAATCCTTATGTAGTCTGTATGTATACAGATTAATTGATAAAATTTTACTGTTTTATTTTAATCTATTTATTTTGTGTAGTGTTTATAATTTTTTGACTTGTGTCTTTTATTACTTATATTTTCTTTTATTGTTGTCTTATTCAATTAATTATTTTAAGTAGGTTTTATTAAATTGTTTCTTCTTGATCTATTATTATCATCTTTTATTATTTATTTATTTACTTTTGCATTTTATAAGCCACCTTTCTGGTATTTTACTTGTATCTATCTCCACATTTACCATCCTGTGTGTTTGTCAATCACTTGTAAAGCACTTTGAATTATATTTGGATTGTATGAAGGGTGCTATATAAATAAATTGATGATCGATCGATTATGTAGTTTTGAAAATAATATTAACTACCCATTATGTTTGGATAAATATTCAGAACGGATATAATGTCACATTTTGGTGGGAAGTTGGCTGCAACATGTCTTTGGTTTGTTTCTCTCATGATAATCATTTTATCATTGCATCGTTAAAATCACTATTTGACAAAACTAAATATTGATGAAAGAATTAAGAAACATAACAAGTTTTTTAAAGCTTTGCTGTAGAGTTTTACTAAATTTCCAGTGACAGTTGTATCATAGTTTACTTTCTCCTACAATACAAACAGATGAGCTATCAAGGCTTAACTGTTCCCGTCGTTCACGTGACCCTCGTCCTGCAGGTTGTAGCGGTTCATCAAGTTTTCTCCTTTGTTTTTATAAGGCTAACAATCACAATTTAATAGTATCTGTTAACCAAGAGGATAGCTGTTTGGAGCTGAACAAAGTCTTCATGTAGTTTAAGTTCAGTGAATAAAACAGAGGATAAAATTTTCAGTGACGTAACATACACAAAACTTATCTGCAGTAAATGAAAGTCTGATAGCAACAGGAAACTCAAATGTACTCAGCCACATATTCTGTACTGCTACTTCAGCATGCGTTGCAAGATCACTAAATGACTACTAACTACAACACCAGACACATACTAAACTACTGTATTTTCACAGTGATGTACTTGCCTTCCAGTTGCCTAGCAAACTGTGTCAAACGGGCTGAGCATATGACAAGAGGCAAATTATAAAAAGGTTAAGCTCCACATGCTATATTTGACATCACAAAAAAAAAGCGAAAGATGAAGGAGTTCCACATATTGAGTAAAAACCTACCTGTGCTCAAGTCTGATATCTGAGTGATCTTCTTCTTCTCTTCGACCAGCTCGTAGAACGGGCCGAGGACCCGCAGTAGCTCCTCCACCTCGTCTGTCATGGGCATACCTTCCAGGATCTACACACAGCAAATACAGCAACAATTTACTCAAATTAATAAATCACTCTTAGAAGTGTTTGACATACAAATATAGAGGTCCTGTATGATCAAAATTCTATAAAAAGGACATTTTTATAAGTGAAAACATACCAGCTTCATTTCATCGACATAGGCAGCCATTGCTTCTTCTTTTGGCATATCTCCAAGAGAGTTCCATGCATCCCTGAATAATAATAAAAGTCATTAAAGATACATTATTATATCATTTTATAAAGTAAAATAAGCAAAGCTGTTCACAGTGTAAAGACTCTACAACATGAAAGTTGGTTTTGAGTACTCCTGCCCCACTTTTTATCTTTGTCAAGTTCATTTGAGGCCAATGTTTTCTTTGTTAGCTGAAAGTCAAAGGCTGACAGAGACTTTAACCATTCACTAGCAACTAAAGGCATTTCCTAAAATAAGTGTTTGTCTAATTTCCTGATACACTTGCAAAACCCCCACACAGTGTCACAGGACAACAAGAGAAACCGTCCAGCCTAGTGGGCGAGAGGTCACATTCCACATTTCAGTGCGCACCGAGTCCAGAGATCACCTAACACAACCTGAGACTGAGCAGCAGTTTACAGAGTAACACAAGGACAGAAAACCCAGTGGAGAGAACTGTGTGCTATCAGTGAGGGTGAAAAGCAACATGTTACGCAATGTGCACAAGTTAAACAGTGTTTTGGTTTAAACATTCAATGGTTTATTCATAGTATCATTTCATGATCTGTTTTTAAGAGTGTGGCAAGTGGGACTTGCCCCTAAAGGAAAATTAATCCAGTAAGTGCCAAGAATAATGAAACTGATTATATATCAGGACAGTGCAATAACATTTTCCTTGTTCATGCATATGTAGGAATCCAGTGCCTATTGGAACAGAGACAAAAACTAGATATTTCTTTTCGTCATTACCATTTAGCTTTGCCAACTGCATCCCAGAAGCCAGGTCGGGGTATATTGCACGCACCCACGGTGGCTTGTTTATAGTAACTGTAGAACTTGAGCATCATGTCATTGGAGGGCTGAAAGGGACCTGTGAGAAAGAAATGTTTATTATAAGAAAAGAGGATTTTTTTTTAACTGCTTGCTAAGCATTACTTCTACTGTTTTCTTTCTCTTGCAAATCAAGGATAGACTTTAAAGTCCCCCTCCACTCAAAAATCTGTTTTTCTTCTTCTTCCTACAGTTGGATGTTTGAGCTTCACTGTGCAGAATGATGTATGTGCAGAGTTTGACACTAGAGGCCTGTTTTCACATTCATCTTCAAAAAGTGGAAAGTTTCTCTGTGCTCGCTAAAAATCTGACTTTAAGGTGTGGTCCAAGAGCACGATTGGTGACATCGCAAATAGTTTGAAAGCCAATCCCAGTCCAATATTCAACTTGCGCAAGTGTGATGTGGAAACTTGAAGCCCCCAGTGCACATACAGTGAGAATGGACTTAACAATGAATTAGGAAACATGTTGTGTCCAGAGAAAATATATTTGCATATCTATATATTCTGTCATTTTTAAAGAGGGAGAAGGAGTAGGTGTCATTTTCAGGATTTTAGCAAGATAGTTTAACTTTTTTTGTGGAAAAAACATATCAGACTCATATTATTATTCAAAGTAGAGTATTTTTATATACATCTTAAAACAGTGGTTTGATAAGATTTTGTCCCAGGGTCCCTCATCTGATTTGATATTTACTTTTAAATGTTTTATTACAGAAAGTATATGAAACCAATGACCAAAACAGTCACACATTCTGGCATTGTGTTACTTTTGGAGGGTTTGATAGTGAAAATAAGTGATTCCCCTTTTCTGAGGATCCCCTGGAACCCTCTCAAGGACCCCCAGGGGTCCCTGGACCCCACTTTGGGAACCACTATCTTAAAAAGTGATTGTGTTACTGCATTGAGCTGGCAGTCTGCTCTGCTTACTGTCCGTAAAGTGGATTAAGCCTTTTAAATCGCAGACCAAGCTGTTGCACTGCACCACTGACACCATTCTGCCCGGAAGCCCCCCATGTTTAAAGCCGCTGGGTTGACTGGTTAAACTGGGTCTACATGACACTCACCATCTGGGGGTAAAGTCTTGATCACTTTCACGGCAGCGTCAAACCTCAGCCGAGTCAAACGGCTTTCATCTTCCAAGCTGACACTCTCCACCTCCATCGTGTCAACACAACACAGTCAACACAAAACCTGCAGACAGACAGTAAACAAAAACACCACTGCAACGTGAGAGACGTCAACAAAAAAAAAAAATAGGCTAAAGCGAACTTCTACTACGGCATTTTTTGTTCACTCTCGACGAAAAAATCAGTCATACAACGTCAAGGCGACGAGCTAAACTTATTAGCTAGTTACTGTTTCTAGCTTACAGTTCGTTATATGACCAGTAACCCACCAGTAGGAGGAGGTTGTGTATCTAGGACACATCTGGTATGCGTCACAGGGCTAAATAGTCCGTTATTTATGCTAAATGCTAACCATACATCCAAACTTTCGGTAGAAATACTCAAAACAAATGACACTAACCGTTAAATCCGCCGGCCTATCTGTTTGTCAGAAGGCGACCTGTCACTAGCACTCGACCAGACGCCATGAACAGCTAAATAAAGCCAGGCAGCGGTGTACTCTGGGAGTTGTAGTCTTCCACGGGTCGCCTACAAGCTCCACAATCCTCCGCGTCCACTAAAACGGTTAAGTGGAAATGTAGTTTCAAGTCAAGCATGCAGGTTTCAAGAAGAAACGAAAACAGTTTACTGAATAGACTGTAAATTAATTAAAAGGTGAGAAATATAAACTGTTATGTTATAATACTTTCATGGCATCGAGAATTCATTGCGAAAACTGAGTGTATCTACAGTTCAGTGTAAAACTATATATCCCAGCATGCTCTAGCAATGATCCAGTTTTTTCTCCAGTTGGGACGTTGATAGGCAGTCAGCGGAGAAAAGCAAGAGATCTCACTCTGTGTTTGTTTTCGAGTACAACTGCCTGCTGTGAGACATCTAGAGCTGAAACAATTAGGCGATTGACAGAAAAGTAAGTACTATTTAAGTATGAAACGATTTCAATAATCAATTGATTATTTAAGTTCTTAACTTTTAAAAGATTCTTTAAGTTCCAGCTTCTCAAATGTGAGGATTCACTTCTTTTCTTTGTCGATTATTAAACTGTCTTTGGGTTTTGATCTCTTCATCTGACGAAACAAAACATTGTTGACATTTAAATATGTCACTTTAGGGTTTGTGACAAAGATACACAGCCAAAAATGTACATTTTATGGTCAAAATTAGTATCTTCTACATTTCTACATAGTTCCAACATTATAATGTAAAGTCTATTCTAGTTTCACATATATTTCATATTAATTTAGAGTAAAAAACTGAACTGAGTCTAAGGATAGAAGATGTCATATGCTGTACAGATTGTGACAATTTTTTGATTAGTGATGGGCTATAGAGCTGCAACGATAAGCCAGTTAATCAATTAGTTGCCAACTATTAAAGTAATCAGCAACTATTCTGAAAATCAATTATTTGTTTGGAGTCATTTGGAGTCATGAAAAAACTTAAAAATTCCCTGATTCCAGCTTCTCAAATGTGAATATTTTCTAGTTTCTGTGATAGCAAACTGAGTAACTTAAGTTGTGGACTGTTGGTCGGGACAAAAGAAGACATTACAGGACGTTATCTTGGGCTTTTTGAAACACTGATCATCATTTTTCTGACATTATATTGACCAAAAAATTGATTCATTTAGAAAATAATTGACAGATTAATCGATAATGAAAATAATTAGTCAGTTGCAGCTCTATTAGGCTATTTCATCAAAGTTGACATGACTTGAAAAAACAATACTAGGGATACTGGTGACACAGTTTCAAAATTGCAGTTAATAATAATAATAATAATAACAATAACTATATTAATATAGCATCTAATAAAACAAAGTTACAAAGTGCTTTACAGTAAAAAAAAAAAGTAATTAATAAATCAAATCCAAAACAAAAAAATCAAGATAAAATAATCCAGAATAGTTACACAAATTACACGAATTGCCATCAGTTAAGAAAAAAGAAAAATAACATAAATAGAATAAATAAATAAAACATATACATACAATTAAAAAGGACAGTATAACATTTTTAAAGTGAAATACCACTACTACTCCTACCACTACTACTACCACTACTACTACTACTACTACTAATAATAATAATAATGATAATAATAATAATAATAATAATGATAATAATGATAATATGATCATATACTGAATAATAGTGATATAATCATACATATATAAAATGTTAATGAATGTTGTTGTGAAGTAGCACATTTGGCCTACAATTTTAATCTGGGCCCATTTTTTTCACTCTAGAGTGACTCCTCTTCCTTTACACAGACGATCTTTGTCTGGAGGTTACGCCAAAGCGAGGGCAGGAATCCCACAATAGCAGACGAAGGAGTTTTTCTTTTTTTTTTCCGAGGCAGAGCTGGGGCTGGTGGCTGTTTCAATCAAAGGGGAATCAGAGGGAAAGGGAGGCTCTGCGGAGAGATGTAAAGATGGCAGAGCTACAAATGTTGTTAGAGGAAGAGATCCCGGCCGGTAAAAGAGCGCTTGTGGAGAGTTACCAAAACCTCACCAGAGTAGCCGACTACTGCGAGACCAATTATGTCCAGGTAAGTGAGTGAGCCACCACGTTATCTTCAACCTTCTTTTTCTTTTTTCTTTTTTTTTTTTTGTTGTCGCGAAAAAGCTCGGGATTGAATGGTTTGTTGGGACAGGAAATGTGGATAAAAGAAACTGAATCCTCTCCGCCCAAAGCTGTAATAACAGTTTGATGACGAGGCTTTCAAATACTGTGGGATACTCGACCGCTTGTATCTGCTCACACCGTTGATCACATTTATTCCGTTTACACAGAGGGTGTGTCTACTTCTTTTTTCCCCCTTTTCTTTTTTTTTTTTTTATTACAGTGTCGTTTTAAAAAAACTGCTTTCACACTCTCATCGCTGATAGGGAGGGCCTGCGTGTTTTACAGCAGGTCACCGAACATGCATCAGCTGTTTGAAAAAAAGAAAATAGGTTTAATTTCATTTTGAGACCTCAAAGTGAAAGTTTCTGCAGTCTGTTCGCGTTAATTGATGCTGACACTGCCTCATAGTGTGCTCAACTAAAATGTCACAGCCTCTCTATGAGTCTATATGCATATTATAGTAACATAGCAGTCCATTACATACCATAAGGTCATTAAACTCACCATTTAATACCGCAGAAACAGCTTAATTCCCCATTGGGATGTTACAGGAACTACACTGGAAGTATATGGACTTATATACAGTTTATTATGCCACATTAAAATCTATTATATGCATGTGAATCTGTAGGATGTTGTTTGTTTTGAGTTTAATAAGCTTTTATGCTCATGTTGGTTAATTTAGTTGGGTTTGCAGGGTTGTGAGATAGTGGGAGGAATGTAAAGCCATTGTTAGTTGGTCAATAAAGGTTGGAAGTATTGATTTTTTTTTTTCCTCCCTCAACTTATTCATGGGAACAGATCTTGCTTGAATCAGTCTTCTGCTTCAGTCTTGTATATCTTGATGTAAAGCAGCTAATTTAATGTTGTGAAATCTTCTGTGTTTTGCTTTTTTAAAAAAAACAAAACTCTTATTTTGACGTAAATGTTTTGTTGTTGTGATGACATGATTATCACCATGACCACAGATGGCTGTTGTCTTTCTTTTTTTTTTTTTTCTTCAAATTTGGCACAGTGAAACATGTGGTGAGCCACTAGTGGAAAAAAAAAAAAAAGTCAGAGCGATCTTCCCGAGGACAAATTTAGTGACAAACAGCGGTGGTGAGAAGCGTTTTTTTTTTTTTTCAGCATATCAGCCTGCGAGGGTGTGTCCATTCCAGCTGTACTCCCCCAGGACTCCCTGTAATTTTGTTTTCTTCTCTTGTCCTCGCATGATTTGGCATTATGAGGCACAGCTCTGAAGCTTTGTGCCAGATATAGCCCACGCAAACAAATATAAGACAGCAGTTTTACCATCTCTGCCCCATCTTAGCCTAAAATGATGAAGCTTTTTTTTTTTCCCCCTCTCTCTTCCACTTTTGGTAGTCAGATGTGGCTTTATGTTTGACTTGTTTTGGATTTTATTCATCACAGCCAGCTGTAAAACCTTCTAGAAACTGATTTTTTCTATATCAACACAATATATTAACATCTGTATATAAAAGCAGAAATGATGCATGTTAAGTTATAAAAGCTAAATTTGATTTATGAGTTACTTTTAGAAGGATGGCAGTGAGATCATGAGCTGTCAAACATCCATCACTTTTGCTGATATTAAAGGACAAGTTCACGATTTTTTAAGTCTGTCTTTAAACAGCAGTCAGGTGCTCATGAATAGTGAAAGAGGTTTTTCTTGCTGTTTATTCTGGCTGTTTAAAGATCCCCTTCAAAATGTGCTTTCAATTTCAGCTTATATGAGGCTTCAGCAGTCTGAGTTAGTCATATCAAGTGGAAATCTGCCACATTTACAGTCTTTTTAGCATAAAAATTCCCTCTTTGTGTTTCCTCTTTCAGTGTTTCCCTGTTAAGCTACAGTGGAAAAATAGTAACAAAAAGAAGAACTTTGGCACTAAAGAGACTGTAACGTTGAAAGATATCTACTGGATTTGACTCATTTGGATGCTGAAGCTTCATATTAGCTTCAGATAAACTTTTAAATACATTTTTACACAGGAGGACTGTGGGTTTTGTCCCCCATCACTTACAGTGTAAGTGCATTATGAAGAGATCTTCTGATGGTCAGTATGAGCATAAATACAGACCAAAATATGTCCACAACAAAATCGGTCAAGTACTACAAGTTGGCATTAAATGTATGATCAAATTTGTTGTCTTGACTTATTCTTCAGTCAGATATTTCCTGGTTTAAATAAACGTTTATGCCGTTTTATTTTGACATTGTCATTATAAGGTTGCTTTTGTTTAGATAAAATTTAGCATTTGAGAACTTTAGTTTCTTTTGTTAGAAGAAAAAATGGTTAAAAAGTCTTGTTTTGGTACCAAAACTCAGGAGTCTGTCGATTATTTTCTCAGTCAATCAATTAGTGGTTTGGTCTGTAAAATGTCAGTAAATGGTGATAAATATTGATCACTGTTTCACAAAGCTGCAATCTGAAATGTCTTGTTTTGTCCACAATCCAAAGATATTCAGTTTACTGTCATAAAGGATCAAAGAAACCAGAAAATATTCACATTCAAGAAACTGGAACAAGAGAATTTTAGCATTAAAAAAAAGACTCAAAACGATTGATCGATTATCAAAATAGTTGCTTATTAGTTTTTTGTTGACTGACAGACTGATGAATGGACTAATCGTTGCAGCTCTGCTAGTAAACCTTTCAGCTTGAACTCTTTCTCACCCTTTTATGCAAACTTCTTGTGGTTTAACCTTTTCCTGCTTTTAACTTTTGAATCTCCTCTGATGATGTCATCGCTGGTTTTTATTTGCATTTTCCTCTCATATTTTCTTTTTTTCTTTTTTCTGTAAAGCACTTTATAACTGTTAAGAATACTGCTATATAAATAAAGTTTTATTATTATTTTTTATTACCAAAATTATAAGAATTCATTATTTTGTAGAGTTGGATACCAAAACCTATTACAGACTGTAATATGTCTGTAAAACAGAGTAATGAAAACTGTAATATTTAAAGTACTAAAGGTTCAATTATTTATTATTTTATTTAGTCAAAGTTCTTGTGCAGCTGCGTTTGTTCAGATAAAATGTGACATTTGAAAACTTTGACATTCTTTTGTTAAATGAAAAACGTGCAGGTTATAGATACTGAAACTCAGGTGTTGTGTGGAACATGTGTAAACAGTAGCCAGCATAGTTTTAAAGGTAGATACTGATGGTATTTCATTACTTATATCTGCTCATATTTTGTGCAGATATTAAAATTTAGACGTAGACTTATAATATGTCCATTTAAACTCTACAGGGACAATAAATGTCATGACAAACTGGAGTTGCATCCCTCTCAAACAAACAAAAATAAAAGCATGTTCAGAGCACTAGTGCTTGTTTCTTTTTCTTAAGAAATTAAGCATAAGTAGTAGTTCAGTGTCAAGGTTTAGTGTCTGTAAATCTGACTACTTTCATGCCAAATTGATGTGAAAAAATAGTCTTGTGTCCAAAAATCTCCACCCAGTAAAATGTGCAAATAAGATGCACAAAAAAATGACCTCACATGTCAACATCTTCATGCTGCTGTGATTTAAAGAGGAAGCTTTTCCAAGTTCTGGATGTTAACAAGCAAACATACAGTGTTTTATATAAAACCGATCAGCGTAAATGTTGGTAACTTAAACCCCGTGATAAGTTCTGTTCCATGCGCCTCACCGATTTGTGATTCTGTCCTTGTATTTCCCCAAAGCACCTTGTTTAAAGTGCTGACATAAAAAAAAAAAAAAAAAAGTAGGATTGTAAGCTTTTCAGCACACGTTGCGAGCTCAGTGAGACGCCGGTGTCGGACTAACAGTAGTGCACTTTTCATAAGCCTTCTCTGTCTGCTGTAGATACTCTCTCTCCCTGCCTCTCACACACACACACACACACATACACACACACACTCGCACACACACATATAAAACTGTGCACTCCCAGCTGAACCACACACATATCAACATGCCTCAGCTTGAATCGGCTCGTCCTTTTCAGCAGCACTCCTCCTTCACATTTCCATCCCCTCTTCCCTCTCTCTTTCTCTCTCTCTCTCTCTGTCTCTCTCTCTCTCTCTCTCTCTCTCTCTCTCTCTCTCTCTGTCTGTGTTCTTGTCATGGACGCTGCCGTGTTGTGAGTGTGTGTGTGTTTGCGGCTCAGCAGGCTGCGGCAGATGGTGAAAGCTCTCTTTTTAACCAAGGACAGATCACTGGCCCACTTTCACAACTTGATAGTGACTTTTGTTTGTCCAAGGGAGTGTTTTAAAGCGTGTGTGTGTGTGTGTGTGTGTGTGTGTTTCGGTGTGTATAGCGTATGACGCACTGACAGGTCAGAGTTATGTTTCCTGTTGCCCTGCTGACTCTGGATTGGTTCGCTGGAAATGCCTTCTCCGTGTCAGGAAGTGGCTTAATAATAGAGCCAGAAAACACAGTTTCATGTTAAGACGGTTGAGATTAATCTCATGTATCTGGTGTTTCGTATCATCCTGTTTATTGTAGTTATTTCAAATAATTCCACATATAAACTATTCCAGTCCCTTTTTTTTAAAATATGTTTTGCTGTCATTTTTTTATTCATGTCATTGATGCAAGTCAGCGCCATGTTTGTTTAACCTCTGTGACAAGGACGCATAAATGCAAAGTGGGCCACCTGGTCCTGCTGGCAGACCACACTGATGTCCTGTAGCTTTTTATAAAACCAATCATACATAAATTCAGCTTTTTATTAGCTGCTCTAAGGCTGTGTTTGATATTAGTTGAGCTGAAAGGATCAGTCTATTGATTGATTAGAGAATTAATCAGTTAGTCAGTTATAAACAGGAGAATCTGCTGCTTTTCTTTGTTACACATGATTATTAATTTGATATTTTTTGGGTTTTGGACTGTTAGTTGGACAAAACAAGCAAGTTGAAGACGTCACCTTTGGCTCTGAGAAGTTATGATGTTTTTTCCACCTTTTTTTAAAAAAATTTCATAGACAAAATGATGAATGGATTAAATAATCTACAGTTCAGTCAGTAGTGAAGATAATTGTTAGTTGCAGCTCTAGATGTTTGTTCTAATTGTGACGCTGAAAAGCTTAAAACCTCGTCACAAAACTTAGTAAAGATAAGAGATTAAAGCAGGAGTATCGTCAGCAGCCTTTTGGCACCAAATGTTTGATTTTTTTATTCGTAGTTTACTGAACTTTTTTTATTCTTTGAACAGATGACACTTAATTTAAACACACAATAAAATACATTTTCTTAACTTACAGCTGTAAATATTTTTTTTTTGTTAAATTTATATCCGTGAAATGTCATAAAACCGTAAAACTTCCCATCAAATATCGTCTGACCGACGGTCCAAAACTAGAGCCCTGCACGGGACTGTTTTCTTCATCTCTCTCCCGCCTACTCACGCTGGATTTCTGACCATTACCGCCCACTCCCACAATGTGTGTGTTCCACTCCCACCCGCACCCACAAACACCCTCCATGACTATTTCACACCACACAATAGAGCTCCATTGATCTCATATCCTCTCCCGTCCTGTTATTTTACTATGAAGTGTTATTGAAGAGATACATACCTGTCAGTAGTTATGTCCTATTACATTCATACTAGTGCAACTTATTCTATAGAGCTGCAAATCCTCACACTTTGCATTCGCTGTTGATCGACTAATTGATTGTTTCCATTCCAGTTAACTTTATACTGTATCAGTGCAAGAATGCTTATATGTGTCTGTTTGGCATTAAACAGCCCTTCACCATCACTCCACCTCCAAACCAGTTCATACCTGCTCTCATGCTATTCGTACCCATGTTGGTGATACATTTTTAGCTCTGTTATATGCAGTAATTCCCATACGTTTATTCAGTTAATTACTGAAAGTCTGACAAAAATTGAAAGTTTCAGATGATGCCCATCCCGATCATTTCTGCTTTACAGATGGCGTACAGTAAGAAGGAACAGGGAAATGGAAGTGTGATGTTATGTGGCAGACATAGAGGTCATGAGCCGATTCAAACCCCCAGTGTTGCAAGCTCAGGACATGTGACTGAGCCTGCTGAGCCAGCATGATGCCCACTTGTGTTTTTTTTGGACTAGAACAGAGAAGTTCTGGCTGCTCCTAAATGAGCAGTTTTGAATTATGGTATATTATTTCACTGCACATGGATAGCATCCCCCCCCCCATCTGACAGGAGAATGCAGAGCGTCAATTAAGAGTTTGATGCAAAGGGAAAGAGAGAGAGAGATGTCCTCTTTATGTCCTGGTCGTGTAACCTTGATGTACCTGTTCTGGGCTGTTTTTCCCAGGAGAATCAATGTGAGTTTTTACCCTGGAAGAGAGCCAGTCTCGTCTGAAGGTGATAAATATTGCGTTTTTTTTTCAACAAAAAACCACCGCTCTGTCTCTCTGGGTTACTCTGAGTCCTCGTTTCCTGTCCTTCTTTCTCTGACTCTCGCTCTCTCTCTCTCTCTCTCTCTCTCTCTCTCTCTCTCTCTGTGTGTGTGTGCGGAGTGGCCTGGTTTTTCTCCCACCATGGAGAGGCCTAGCGGCTCTCAGCCTACCAGCCAGGCCCATTCATCCTTTTTGACCACCTGTCACTCCTCCCCCTCAGCTGAGTGGGGTTGGTTTGGTCCAGACTGTAAGACTGATACGTTAAGTCTGGTTAAAACGTAGGAGTCTCAGAAATTGGTTGCTCACTGTTTGGGATTAAAATTGTCTGCTTTTTCCAGTTAATTTCCAGCCTTTTAATGGATTATTCTTACTGCTCCTTTCTAAACAGGAAAGAGAAACCTCCTCCAACAATCAGGTCATCTGAAGAATAGATTAACGTTTGTGTTTGTTTATCAGTTAACTGTGTCGCCTCAGGTACAGAACTGACTTTCTGCTTTTGGACAAACCAATTACCAAATCATTCGGGGAAAGGTTAATGAGTTTTGTCCATGTGTAAAGTTTCCCCCTTTGTGTCCCTTCTCTGACATACTGAAGGAATTTTTAATTGCGATTTGGCAGTTCTTCAAGGTCAGGTGGACCTTATGGCCTTTCAGTCAGCCTCCATCTGCCCCGGTGGAGGAGGAAGAAATTATGAATTCACCTAACGCGCTGCTGAGTTTTAAAGAGCCGAGAGTTAGTTCGAGGAAGGATTTTCTGCAAGGTTTTTCTTTATTCTTCACACGTTCCAGTGTCACTTTCGCTATCTCGTCCCCTTCGGGTGGCTTCTGTTGGGGTTCAGTTTGTCACAGATTCGTATTTAAAAGGTCTGGATGCTTTCTCTTCCTTCTGAGCAGGTTGATGATCAGGATTCATTGTTTTAAAGGGGACATATCACACTGTTTGTGACTTTCTGTTAGTTTTATACTGTTATAATGTATCAGATGTTAAACATGGCTGCTCTGGACACTTCGTTGGCAATGTCGCCTATACTTCCTCCTGTGATGACATCAGATTGTTGGCGCATACCTACAAACGACCGTCTGTTGGTAGCCTTTGCTGCTAAGGTTGTTCACGTTGTCCACTTGTATATTTTAGGTCTGATTTGGGCTCAAACCTACACAGATGTATTTATAAAGTTTATATATGTTTGTTGACGTAGCCTCCCGAGCGGCTGGAAGTCTGCCTACTGCTGAGCTACCCAATCAGAACAGAGCGGGCTCATCGGGAGGCGAGTCTTGTAGAGACGGGAGCTAAAACAACTAACTTGTTTCAGACAGAGGCTGAACTGAGGGGCTGCATAAAGAGCCAGTATAAGATAAATAAACTGTAGTGTATTTTTAACTGTAAATCATGCAAAGATATTCCAGTAGAGCCCCAGAATATAAATACAGACCTGGAAATGTGCATGATAAGTCCCCTTTACAGTTTATATTAAAACTAGCTTCTCTAGCTTCTTCTTGGCTTAATCTACTAAATTTAACTCTCCTTCAGCTTAGTTTTTGGGTATGCTCCACTTCTAATCTGCAACAAGCAAGAAGTGACATGGTAATGGTACACTATCAAGACCTTTCACCTCCAGGAACCGCTGATGCTATTTAAACAAAATGTGCTAGAACCAGTACCAGCGTTTAGAAAGTTAAAGTGTAATTCTGGTGTTTGTCAGCCTGGCTGGTACTCTCATATTTTAGTCCATTTCTACTATGTCCGATACTGGATTTTTGAGATAGATGTTTAATTACGTAGAGGCATAATATAGACAGGGCAAAGAGCTCGAGATTCCCACGGTTTTCCAAAACAAAACTTCAGTCCAATAGAAATGATCTTTTAGTCCAACAGAAAGTAAAGAAAGAAAGTCCCTGTAGCTGTTGTAGAGAACTGAATAACGTAGGGGATCCACTTCTGAATCAAACATCCCCAAATGGCACCAATCAATGGACGTTGTTCTCCATTGTCTATAAAATGTCAACAAAAGTGAAAAAACTCCCATCACATGACCACCAACATGACTTCTTCAAATGTCTTGTTTTGTCCAACTCAAAGATCAGTTGACCATTACCAAGCCATGTCTTTTAGTGTAGCACTTTTTCACAATTTTTTCTTGAAAAATGACTGAAACAATGACTTGATTATCAAAATAGTTGCCAATTATTTTTCTGTTAATCAACTAATTAATTGACTAATTGTTTCAGATCTACACTTCCCAAATCTCTACAGCAGAGGTGGTGATTAAACTGCCACCATGACCGATACTCATAATGGACATAAGCATGAGAATAAGAATCATTTCTTTTTCATAGCGGTGCATTAAACTTCGTTCTTTCATTCGGCCGTGCCTGATCAAATTATCTAATTTTGTCATTGCAGAAGCGTAAACACCACTAGATCAGGCGGTGCGTTATGTTTACTACATTCAGTCTTAAGTGGCAGAGTGATTATTGGGTTTTACTTGCAATCTGTTATGTGATGTATCACTGTATACTCTGGCAGAAGGAACTAAATGACCAAGAAATGGCTTGGGTATCCTAAACGTATCTTTCTTGGAATCTTATATTCATCAGTTCCACCTTTTTTATTCCTAATCAGTCGCTGGATGTCAAACAGCCACATCAATACAACAAACCCACAGAGCTCTCAGCTGTGTCCCGTCTCCCTTATCTCACCCCGTCCAGTCTGCAGTAATCAGCAGTCGATACATCATGCCGTGCAAAGCACCTTGTGAGCTCTACGGCTTCTTGTTGGATTTACAATACGCTCGTTCTGGTCTAGATTATACTGCTTTCTCTGTAGGTTTCGCTCCTGCAGAGTGCTTTCGAGGAGAAGTGACAATGTCAGAGAAGCTGTGCGTTTGTCTTTTCTAACCTGTCAGCTTTACAGAAGAAGAGAAATAAATCCGTTGCAATATGTTTGTTTATTGTTTTCTACGCGCTTACCCTTGTGGTACACTTGCGGTCTATGCCAGAGCTCTTCAACAACACTTGAATGCTTTAAGATGTATGACATGTTGCAGGATTCCAAACATTCCTGAAAGTTTTTTTTTTTTTGTTCCCAGCGTATTTCCCCCCCCCCCCCCCCCCCCCTCTCCGGACAAGTGGGAGCACATAAACGCAAATGTGCTTGTCAGCTGTGTAAATCCAGAGGCGGAGGATTGCACGGTGTGGAAACATCTGAATTGTGTTGTTTTAGTGTCAGATGTTCATGCGTGTCCGAACATTCAGTACAGCAGGGGTGTCATGGAGCTCTCCCGTTTTAACAGATCTTTTTTTTTTTTTTTATTGCGTTTCAATGGGATGATTCACTTGAGGTTTGATTTGGATATTATTTGGCTTAGTTCCCTACATCTTCTGTTAGTCATGTCACTGAGTCAGAAGGAATACTCATTTGGTCCGTTTCCTACTTCTGCTCAGGCTTCTGGGTGGAGGGGCAGCTACACCTCTTTTGAACCCTGAAACAGTTTCAATCCTCGGGGGGAGGAAGTCCGGACCTTTCCTTCCTACCATCTCCAACGTGGGGCCCTGCCAGCGAAGCAGCAATGCGCCACCTTGTTTTAAAAAGAGCTCGATTGCATTTCTGAGGCGGTTGTTTGGCTGTTATCTTGCCAAACTGGACGGGTGACAATGTGAAATTGAAGTACTCATCTAGTTCAGTGCTTCAGAAAAAAAAGCTCCCAGGAAACAAATCCATTTTTGTCACTGCCACTCCCTTCTAGTTGACAAATTTACAGGCCCTTTGCTTACTTAAGAGTATTCGCAATTATTTGATTTTTTTCATTTAGCTTGCCTCAGCTCCCAGCTATAGGTTTAATGTGAGTACACACACCATACATTCCTCCATATTCCCTTTTTTTAAAACCCAGCTGAGGTGCTGACAGTCTGTCTACTTCTTGCTTGGATATTCTGTAGCCTCTTTTCACTCAGGCATTACTCAGCTCAGAAATATGAGATAAAGTGCCCCAGGAGCGCTTAAGCTCTCTGCGAGCTCACCTCATTCTCTGCATCTCCCGCTGTGGTAGAGTACACTCAGCTCTCCGGTGCTGTTATTTACCTTTTGTACTCAACAAGCGCACACTTTGTTCTGTTCCTGGTGGATGTCTCAAACGTTTTTTTTTTTTTTTTTTTTCTTCTGGTTTTTGAACATCCACTGCAGTTTCCTCTCTGAAGAGACGGATGTCAGAGCGAGTACGGATTCTTGGGTAGCCGAACAACAAATCTGGTTAGTTTGAGGATTTGTGGACAGCGGTGAACAAGCGAAGGGGACGGGGAGGGACGGGGAGAAGGGGGGGGGCAAAGATGCCACTAGTGGCAATGCAATCAAGTGTCACATCTGTCCTCCCGACGCCCACTGCTGACCTCATGTCACAGCTCTTAACAGCTGATGCAGTTTGGGTCTGTTTATCCAGAAAAAAATAAAAGAAAGAAAAAAAAAAAAACTCAGCATAAAGCCGAATCCACCACTCAGCATTTTTGGGGACTCTCTCATGAATCAGTTTATTTCTTTCCTCTGTTAGAGAAACATGCCATTGCAACTGATGCAGTGCAGTCTTCAGCTTTTGGATCTGAAGGGGAATTACAGTTGTATAATTAACATGCGGCTGAAGATTTAACCTCACGTAACCCAGGAATGGATGGAATAGCCTAGATCAGCCCTAGCCTGCCTCTTTTCTCTTCCCATTCGATCTATCAGCTTTTTTTTTGACAAATCATTCTGGTCTCATTGTAGTTGTAGCCGCCGTATCATCAGGGAGAAACTGAGTAACTGTGGTAGACTTGATGACTATTAATAGTCTTTTGGTGAACTCATTTTAAGGTCTGGTTTTACAGCTTCAAATTTGACACAGATGCAGGCTAATCTCGTGCTGTATCATCTTTTGGTCTGTGCAAGACAAAGTGTTTGTTCAGTGTGGTTTTTTCCTTTTGAATGACAGAACAGACCTGTGCTGTTTCCTCTTTACTACTTCAGCTGATATGAAACCATGTTGGGTTTCAAGCCCAAATTAAAGAAAGTTCATCTTTCACATGTGGGGGGGGTGGTGGGGGGAATAAAGCAAGCATTCATGAAGAACACATGAATAACTCACAAGAGTATGAAAGTGGATCGAATATATTTTAGAAACTCATCAATTGCCGCATTGAACAACGTGAACTGAACAACATCACATGGTGTACTCCGGCTTTCAGAAGCACGGACTAACTTGAATGAATATGTTTGTATGTCTGAGAAAGACATGCAGGATTTAAATGTATTTTTCTTCACACATCACAGTTCAGCGTTTGTGAGCCGAGGCATCAATGGCGCTGTTTGTCAAGGCTCTTTACAGCTGCAAGATATCCACAAAAAAACAACTTAATTGTGCAGAATCTTCAGACTACAACTGTGCTTTGCTTTGGAAAATCACAGAAAATAGCGGTATGTTAGCGTTCAGAGTCGTTATGATTTAATGCAGGTTGTAAATGCACTTTTCTTTGCAGTTGTGCATTAGTGTTAGGTGGCTGCAGCATCAATGGTGCTGTTTGTCTATGCACTTTA
The DNA here is from genome assembly GCF_910596095.1 of Thunnus maccoyii. NCBI lineage: Eukaryota > Metazoa > Chordata > Actinopteri > Scombriformes > Scombridae > Thunnus > Thunnus maccoyii. Next base: position 7,619,962 of record NC_056553.1, on the reverse strand, counting down.
CAGCTGCAAGATATTGGAAAAAAACATTAAAGGGGCAGCAATTTTGTATTGCACTTAAAGTTGGGAGGCTTCCAAGAAACAGTTTGAAAAGAGATTGTTTCAAACTGAAGCATCAGAGGCTGAAATTTCTCAGATTTTAGCCCCTTACAATGAGTCAAAATTCTTGGATTCTCATTACACAACTTGATAATGTCTTTCATTAGACCTTCCTGTCCTGATAAACACACCCACATCTTTCAAACTCCACCCCCCTCTTAGCTTGTAACGCAGGCTTCCTGTTGTAAATTTGAAGTCTCAAGGAAAAAAATATGAGATAACTCTGATGATCAGGCTTTAAAAAGCTCCCTGCAGAGCCCCGGAGGACATTATAAAACTGCGTTCACAGGCTGTATAGTACTCCTCATGACTAGTAAACTGAGCTTCATTTGTAAAATCAGTGGTGCGCCTCTTTTAATTGTGTAGAATCTTAATATTATGGCTGCAATTTGCATTTCAAAACACACAAAGTAGGAGTATATTTACTTTTAGAGTTTGCACAGAATACAAAGTGGATCCAGCAGTAGAAATAATATTCTAATGCTGAAAAAATGCTGTAGTTTGAATAAAATAAACATTTTGTCTCTGACTGGCAGCTTGATATGTAGGCCAACAGTTCAGCACAGGCAAGCATATGTTGTTCAGTAATCTGTTAGAAACCTCATGCCCCTATACAGCAAAATCTACAGTCTTTTTTCCCCCATTTAGAAATTGACGTAGTGGATAGAAGGATTTGTTTGTTTGCTTTTTCATATACTTCCATGCAGCTGTTACTCCCGTCTAACCACGTTGCAAACTGCAGTGTCAGTAGTAGGTGTCTGCGTGTGCACATGAATGACTGTGTGCTTTCAACAGATGGCCTTTTGCTCCGAGCCCTCTGGAGGAACCTCTCCTCCTTCCTGAGGCTGTTATCGCACAACACATCTGCTGCTCTGATTCCCTCTAAAAGAAACACTACCGACGCTATCGTCTCCTCGCCCGGCCGAGGCTAACCAGCAAGGCAGCTCTCCAGGTCAGGAGCTTTTAGCTGTACGGATTGCTTCTGGATTAGTTACGCGCTGCCACGGGGAATCAGTAATGAGACAGGCAGTGACATAGTTGTTTTCATTCTGTCCGGTCCGTGTTCTCGCAGTCTTATGACCAAATGTTGCCCTTTTTTTTTTTCTGCCACCACCTGCCCCCCCCCTGCCACGGCAGCCTGTTATCAAAGCCCAGGTCGCCCCTTCAGGCAGGTGCTCTTTGGACTGAACTTTATGAGTGAGCTGGGTAAGGAAGAGCCCACAGAGATCAAACATGACGGCTCAGTTTGGAGCTCAGCTCTCTGGCTCGACTCGTTTGATGTGAGGTGGCTCTTAGGAACGTGTCATTAACACAGTTTGTCTGGTTTAGCCACTTTGAGGGTTTATATCTTTATGACTGATTGTGTTATCATTTAAAGATATGATGGATGAATGAGTGTTACTGAGTGCAGTTGAACTATATGGGACAGGACATGTTAGAAAGTATCCTCCATTAGCTTGTTTTTCTTTAATGCTTTCAAGTTACCTCCCAGTGGTGTTTCATGTAACAGCCAGGCAAATACAGTAGATAGTAGTGTTGTCAGTGTGTGTTTCCATATTTTAAGGTATTAAAGCAAACTAAAATGTCTTTTCTTCTTGAAGCATTATGAGCTTGTGTCAGCTCAGCTAACCTTTTGGCTTTGTTAGCCGGCTAGCTGGCCAGCAGGCAAATTTATTAAACTGCTTTTGTGCTTCTGATGTTAATGTGAGCTTCTACTAAATACATTTCAGAAAAACTCCATAACAAGCTTATGTTTTGAGTATCAAACAATTAACACCTGTAGATTTACAACAGTGCTCCCCTAAAATTTTGTAGCCATGTTAGCTTGTTTCCTCTTGGAGAGCGTTAGCTGTACTTTGAATTCCCAAGTGTTATCATAGATTTCAGCAATGACTGAGTTTCGAAACATCCTTATTAACCACCTGCAGCATAATCTACTTATTCTATATATGTCCATATGCTCTATATGTTCCAAACAGTCATATTATCACCAACATATCAGTAAACAGACAACTTATTTTGGTTGCTAGTGAAGTTAGCGGTTTGCGTTTGTTGTTTGTGACCAATTTAAGCAAATAGAGTAGTATGTGACAAAGGTAAACTGCTAAGCGCCCTATAAATGAAAGACATGAACAGAAACTGTGCATTTTAGTGAAATGTTGGCATATTTTTTTTCAGAGCCATTTTCAAGCCTACAGGCGATGAGTGCTTGATACTCAAAACACATGTTTTCAGTTGAGTTTTCCTGTAACTAGTGTTAAAATGCATTTATAGAACTGTGATGATTATCTCAACGGAAGCTATCTAATAAGCCAACATGATCTAGATAACAGTAATTCAGAAATCGATTCAATATGTCTGATACTCTATCGAGACATCTAAATCTTAACATGTTAGGAATATAGTCAGCTCCTCATATTCAGTTCTCACAGCCTCACATATGGCTGTCGCAGGATGCGTTACATCATCTCAAATCCCTTCAGAGAGAGTGTGGTATCTGGGGAATGAGAGTTCGCGGGGGAAATGGATGTCTTGGCTGCTCTATTGGCCCGAATCCACCACAAACCTGACCTGGATACGCGGCTCGAAGACGGATGTTATGTGATATTAACAGTAAATGGGCTCATCTTCCTTTTTTTTTTTCCTCTCTCCCTCTTCCTCTAATCCCTGTTCCCTGCACAGGCCCAGGACAAGAGGAAAGCTCTGGAGGAGACCAAAGCCTACACCACCCAGTCCCTGGCCAGCGTGGCCTACCAGATCAATGCCTTAGCCAACAATGTACTGCAGCTGCTGGACATACAGGCCTCGCAGCTGCGGCGCATGGAGTCCTCCATCAACCACATCTCCCAGGTCAGAAATATACGAACACACACACACATACATACATACACACACATGATGTGACCACAGACCATAAAGCTGTGAAGAATGGTTCCCCACATTTCCCACTTCTTCTCTTACTTTCACATAGACGCTGTTATTTCCAATCACAGCACGAGGCTGGCTGTAGCGTCCATGGTTCCTGTATTGCTTTGTCAGTCTTGACCAGGTGTCTGACTGGCTGTTTGTTTGACTGAATGACTGCTGGTCTGTTTGTCTGTCTTCAGAGTCACATAAACACATTTTAAAACATTTACTTTGACCTCAATCAGTCTAACACATTAACTAATACAAGTATTTGTCCACTTAGGGATGCACTTATCAGCCAACACTAACATGCATGGATTAAAACAAATAAAAGCCTATTTAAGGTTTATTTTGTTGCTTATTTGACAGAAGAAAATGGCCACACAAATTGCAGATCCACCAAATATATCAATCAGATTATTCTAAACAATAACATAATTGCTTTTATGCATCAGTGTGATGAAGTACTTTGACATTTCAGGTAATTAATGACCCAAAAACAGACATTTCTATCTGGTCTATTAACAATTTCTCAATTGATTCTTCAGAAAATATATTATATCACTATCGTAATGTATACCAGTCAAAAGTCTGGACATACTTTCTCATTCAAGTGACTTTTGACTGGAACAATATAATGTAATAGAGGTTTATTGGGTAATTTCTGTCACATACAAGTTTATCAAAAACCTTAGCCTTGTGGAAGCCATCAGAGATGTTCCTGTGCTAACCTTTTCCATTTCAATGCAAGAGGCTTCTGCCATGTGCAGGTAAATCCAGCCGCTCATCCAATGAAGGCATTAAGAGCTCAGACAAATCAAACAAAGAGTTCCAGCCATGTGGCATCTCGTAGATTAGATCTGGGAGGCATTCGCTGAACCCGGAGCACGTATAACACACTCATGATTGAATCCAAACATAGAAAACAACTGTTGAAAAATTCAGAAGCTGGTTGTTTCTTGTGTTTCATGTCGACAGTCTTGTGCTTTATACGCTAATGGTGCGACCGGGTGTGGAATGGAAGGAGTAGTTCCTTCAGCTATGTCTTTCCCGTGTCCGCTATCTGTGTTTTTCCTCTAACGGATCTGTGCCAAGAGTGCCAGAAATTCTTCTTCAGGATACACTGAAGGTCAGATTTTCAGTCTAATGGAGGGAAAGAGGACTTGTGGGACCGGAGGGGCTCGGGAGATAGAGAGCTTGCAAATCGGAGGGAAGGCGGAGGGAAATGGAAGGTGGATGATGACGAGCAAAGAAAGCCGAGATGTGAGACCAAAAAAGAAAGAAAGAAAAAAAAAAAAAGAGGCATATTTACACTCCTTCAGGTTTTGAGTCAATATCCTGACAAATAGCATTCAGCCGATACCAAGGTCACCATGACGCCACTGCCTGCCTCGGTCTCCATGACAACCCCCGTGGGCCACTTTGGAAAAGCATATGAAACACAGTTAGGCACGGAGCTTTAGATCAGCGAAGAAAGCCATCGCCGTACGGTATACATTGTTTGACTAGCTGTCTCCGTTGCAAGCGCTAGTCTCTTCTCTTGTGCATGGGAAATTCCATACTTCCTATGCTATATTTAAGCCTGAGCTTTGTGTAGCCGAGGCAAAGTCTCCCAAGTTGAACTGCGTGGTGTCACATTAGGTCAGCTGATGGTCAACAAAGAAATGTTTTTCCTCGCTTTTTGGGTTTCCTCTTTTTTTTTTTGTCTAAAGAAGTGGAAACTCGAGTCACGCTGCTTGTTGCATCTTTTTCATCTTCCCCCAATTTGCATAACTCACCCCCCCCCCCCCCCCCCCGGATGGCTCGGAAACACAGAATACCTAATGTCCCGTACATTCATAACATCTTCATCTCCGTCTTGTTGTTTTGTTTTTTTAATGGATAAGCGAGAAAATAGGTCTTTAATGTGTTTTGCCGTAATGACGCACATCTCTGTTTTAATAATAAAGAAGCAGGGCTGTGAGCTTTGCAGGCTGCGGGTTTGTTTTATTGCTCTCCGCTGCTGTTCTGAGGTGGATCATTATCATGTTGCCCTCGCTGCTCATGGATATGAGATTAGCATCGGCCCTCGAGACCGGTGTTGCATTCTGCTGAATAGGTAATGGAGAGGAAAGCCTGTCGCTCACAGAGTTTTATGTTGTTTTAGTAGCGGAAAGGAAAAAAGGAAAGGAAGTTTTCTAAGGCGAATGATACTGACATATGATCAATCCTCTCTAGAACACGACCTTAACATCCTCCAGATACCAAAAATAAACATACTTCCTATACATGATCATCTGGGCATTTTGTACTTTCTACTTGCAGCTTCATTTTGTTCATTTCAGCCTGTACTCATCTATGGCTGAAGCTAGGGATGCCTTAGGATGTGGCCCTCTTACATTAATGTGTCAGTCAGTGTGTGGTGAGATGTCGCCTGGCGTCTGCCCGCGGTTACGTGGGGTTCAGTCTGGTCAGGGTGTGTCTGCTTGGCGACGGCATCTCTGCATCTTCCTGAGATAGATGCCAAGTGTATTTTACTGTACTGTATACTGTTCTTTGATCTGTGTTTTGCATCTGCTGGGCTGCAAGACTGACATTGGCTTTTGGATATTGTTTAAGAGGGGAAAGAAACAAACAAGATGAAAGTCATAAGAGCATTTTTCATCTTTAAATATATTTACAATGAAACAACCTCAGCCTCTTTTTAAATCTTGTGTTAAAAAGTCAATTTAAACACCTGCAGCTAAGGATTATCGTCTTCAATGATTCATTTTTTGATCCATAATCTTCCTAGAGCCCAAGGTGACTTCTTCAAATGGCTTGATTTGTCCAACCAAAAGTCCCAAACTCCAAGATATTCACATGACAGTCATGAAAAACACCAACCAGCACAACTTTGCTTGATAAATGATGAATTTCTAACTATAAAAATTGTTGTTTATTAAGTTTCTTTTAGTTGACTAATTGATTAATCCCATAAATTCCCAATCTGTGACTCATGACCCCTTAATATGGAGCAATATCTGCTTGCAACCTTATCACTGGTTGCATATTATCAGCTGTGACCGGTTTCAACCAAATTATTTGCATAACTTTTAGAGGCCGGAAATTAAAATGATCTAGTAATTTGCAACAAATAAGCAAAGATTAGATGGACATCTGAGGAAATAAACATCATTTGGTGCTGTTTCTGCTTTTTCTGCTCTCTTCTACTAATAATTTTGCAGCCCTTCAGATTCATCTTCGTGCTCTTGACCCCTTGTTGGGAACCGCTCGATAAATCAGTTAATTAACTAATTGGTTCACTGCTAATCAAGATGTCAATTGAAACTGCTCATTTTCTAGTGATATCAGCATTTTGTATCAGTGTAAACACATTTAGCCTCCGCAGAATTATAACACTAATCTGTTATAATCGTCACCTGAATTGCTTATTGATATTCAGCGGATGTCAGGGCCTTGCAGCAGTATGACTGTAGCGAAATGTGTGCGTGCAGCTACAGATGCACAAATGTTTGTATGTTCCCCGCTGTCATTGCCATTCACAAACTGCAGTAGTGAGGCGGAAGGGTTGACGGGAGAATAGAGCAGCTCGCGGGGTTTCCACCTTGTGCTGCGTGTGAAGTGGCTGCTAAGAGGCTGTGAACAGGGAGCGCTTTGTCTGTCCGGCGGAAGAAAATGCCTCACATTGAGGACTTCTCTGTGATACCCCGAATGGAGAGAGAAGAGCAGGATAATAGTGTGTGTGTGTGTGTGTGTGTGTGTGTGTGTGTGTTGGGGGCTCATTCAGCAGCTCCTGTGTCCTGATGATGTTTTTTTTCCCTCTCTGACACGTCTGAAGTTACACCGAGTTGCAGTTTTTCCCCGAATCTGACCTGCAGCACATGAATTTTGTTTTTTACAAAATTGAACCCCGATGCATGCAGCTGCACAAGACTTTCAAAAATCAGAAATTGTCATTGTTGCCATGACGATAAGTAAACCCTCCGTCGTTCACCTGAGACGGTCGTAGCTTTGGAAGCCTGTGGCAGCTCGGTGAAGTAAACGTTAGCATGGAGGATGAGACGTAACAATGGAACGAAAGTAGATCACTTCATTCAGGGAAACGCCTGGGGCCGACACATACTGAAACTGAAAGGAAAAGAGCGGGTACACCCAGAAATGATGTCGTGTTCGGGGTGTAACAGTACATTCAGCTCACACTTACAATATCTTTCAAAATGTTGGAATGAAAACAAACGACTTTTTTCCCTTTTTGAGGAAAAAAACAAGGCTGCAACTCACAATTATTGCCATTATCAAATAATCTAATATCTAATAAAGGTTTTTTTTAAAAGGCTTTGGTGCGAAATGTGATAATATGATCTCTTAAATATAAAAAAAGTTGCATTTTTCAAGCAGATCTTTATCACCACAAAGCTTAACTAAAAAATAGATAAGAAAGATCTTTATAAAGATGAGGAAAAAGTATCTTGGTTGGCCACAAACCCACTTCTTCTCACCACCACACATATTTTTAGGAATCTGATAAACAGACCTCTAGTTAGTTCACAGAATTACATTTTATTTGCTCTCGGTCATTTAATCTGCACACAAACAAACATTTGTACATTTGAGAAGTCAAAACTCGACAAATTAATATGATATTTTCCTTTATTTTTCAGCTTCACAACTCTAATACTGCAACGGTTTGCGTGAAGACGTACTGTTATGACCGTAGTGTCTGCATGTCCTCATGAGCACATGCAAACACAAAACAAACAGATAAGATCATTACTAACAAATTGAGGACATAGATCTCAAAATAGCCGGTGATGCATTCACACTCGCCAACACCCATACACATGCTGAACTATAAATGAAGACCCTTTGATGTTCCGTACGCTTGTGGTTGAGATAAACTGTAGCGCCGCCACCCCCCCCTAAGAAACTCCCCTCAATTCTTAGTAAATTCTTTTATCCGTTGAAACGTTCTTAGCAAAAACCAAACTACCAATTTCTCTGCGTCTGTCTCATGACAGCACGTCCGTCAGACAGGAAATACTGAGTCAGCCTCAGGCAACAATTGTGGGAAACTGGTTAGCAAAACCTTGAGTCTTTGCAAGACAATACAGCTTCAGTGAAACACAAAAAAAAAAAAAAAAAAAAAAGCTGTTTATCCACTCAAACTGTAAATTAGACCACTTTTGATGCCACTAATGCACCATTCAGTTTTAATTAATCAAGAGGTGCTCATCTAATGGAGCAATTATTACTGCGGTGATGAAACAACAAGATGAATTTATGGATGTGAACGCAGGAAAAAAAAAAAAAAAAAATTAACACATCACTGTATTGCTGGCACAGCTGTGTTTGCAATGATGTCAATCACTTTGTTTTATTTTGCTTTCACTGGTCCAGATTTACATTTGGAGCTGGCCAGTGTGCTGACTGAACCCAGTGACCACAGTGATGAAGCAGCACTACAACAGGCTAGCAGCTGACACACACACACACACACACACACACACACACACACACAAGCACACACACACACACACACACACACATCTACCATAAACTCCCAGTTTGTTCTGACAGCTGTGAGGTTCACCGAGATGCTGTTACTACAGTTACACAATATTCTCGTCTGATCGCATGAGTCAGCCCACCGTCCGTCTTCAAAGTAGGATTCAGTTTTGTGATCTCAGCCTGGCAAACATTTGTTTTGGTCATTCTTCATTCCTCATATTGTTCGGTTGCATGCTGTTACTTCTGTTTGCGTGTATGTATGTGTGTGTGTGTGTGTGTGTGTGTGTGTGTGTGTGTGTGTGTGTGTGTGTGTGTGTGTGTGTCTGGCCATGACAAGGACACACACACACATTTGCAAAGTCTTGGGGTTGTGTGTGTCTGTGTGCTGCAGTGCTGGCTTTTTGACCTCCCGTCGAGGAGGAATGGCACTCATCCAAACAGGAAATGAAGCTTTATAGGTCTGTCTGTGTGTGTGTGTGTGTGTGTGTGTGTGTGTGTGTGTGTGTGTGTGTGTGTGTGTGTGTGTGTAGTCCTTGTGTTTCCTGCTGATCCCACTGCTCGCATGTGTATTTTGGTCTCTCTCCTGCCTCTACCAGTGGTCTCTCCCACTCGCCTGGCTGTGAAATGAGACACTCTTTATTTCCATGCAGAGTTTTCCTGATATTTTACACTTATTCTACATTATTCTTTCTCTTTTGTGGAAAGTGTGTGTTCTAGTAATGTGTGTGTGTGTGTGTGTGTGTGTGTGTGTGTGTGTGTGTGTGTGTGTGTGTGTGTGTGTGTAAGGATCTTTGTGGTGGCCCGTTGCCTCCAGGCAGTGGTTGTTTAAAGGTTAAAGACGTGGGTTTGGTACTGGAAAGTAGCAACTTTGGATACAGAGAGCGTCTGGGAAATTTTCTATTAGGATTTTTTTTAAAAACATTTATTCAAGGGAGGGCAGCAACTAACAATTATTTTGATTATTGATTAATCCTTCAAATAATTTTTTCAATGAATCGATTTAATCGTTGGGTCATTTTAAAACTATATAAATCACAAAAAAATGGCAAATCTTAACATCTGAGAGGCTCAAACCAGAGAATATTTGCCATTTTTTGCATGATTAAACAACAGAAAATTATTGAAAGATGATCAAAATTGTTGCTGATTAATGCTCAATCAGCTAATCATTATTGCCAAATATTTTCCACAGACTTTTAAATGTTTATCCAACCTTTGGTGTTTCCTCATTTCATAAGAGCTACGATAGCGTTTCCTCAGTTCCTCAGTTCCTGTTTTTATTGAGTCTTTTATTTATAACATAGTCATTTATTGTTTGTGTGCGGATGGGGGGGGGGGGGGGGTTTGGGGTTGTATTGTTTTTATTGTGTGAAGCACTTTGTGTTACATTGTATTTGTATGAAAAATGCTGTACAAATAAAGTCTGATTGATTTAACAGTGAAAACTCAGAACTATCTAGTGAAGGGTGAAGTTTCTGTGACGCAAAAGACTTTTATGAAATAAAATACTAAATATCTGTAGGTTGCAGCTTTTTGCAGTTTTTCTATCTCTATATTTATATGTATGTATAGTTAAAGATAACTAGTGATAGTAAGATGACATATTCATGTCTGAAAACATGTGACGGACATTTCCCCTATTTGTATTTTTTGCAATTGATTAAATAATAATAAGATTCGATTTTTGTGGCACATTTTTGGCATCCCCTTCATCTCTGAGCAGCTAATAGGAGTCAGCAGGGGAGGAAATTGAAAGTCTTAAAAAAATTCAAATGAGAAGGGAGTTTCATTAACCAGAATACTCATCTTGTCATCGCCAATAACAACCCTCTCAACATGCAGCAAATATATAGTGAGATGGTCTTATTCTGGTACAGTGTCACATACTACCTGTTAGAACCGCAACTAACAATTATTTTCATCATCAATTAATTATGTTGAATATTTTTTCAATATTTTTTTTAAAGCTTCAAACTGTTGCTTCCTGCCTCCAGGTGTGTGTTCCTGTGTGTGAACGTGAAGCATCGCAGCACATCTGCATGTCGATCATGACTCTGTCCTGCATGAATAGAGATTAAATTTGAGTGAATGATGATGTGAAATGACTGGAGACTGATGTTCAGCGAATCATCATCTCCTCTGCTCTGTGGGTTATTTCCTCTCCTGCTCTTCCTTCTCCACCCCCTTTCTCTTCCCACTGCAGAGCACCATCATCATTAACCAGTACGTTCTTTCCCCACTTAACGGCCCCCCCCTGCAATTACATCCAATCATTACACCTCTGTTCTGCAATTCTTCCTTGTCTTCCAGTAATGTCGGCAATTGTTTGATGGCTCTGTATAAACAAGACTGATGATTTAATACTTATCTCCCCTCTCGGAAGGCACAATCTGTCGCTGAGATTCAGCTTTTGCTGTTCTTTATGTTGTCTTGGCATTATGTAGGCTTATGCACAGCTTGTATGTAAACCTCAGAGCCCAGTCTTTGTGTAACAGAAAGAGGTCTTGGCCACAGCCCAAAAGTTAGATTGGTAAATGTCATCTGAGGTGTTTCCGTATGTGCTGTGTTGGCAAACAGAGTGGCCACCTTGGCATGCTGGTCCTGACTCTATTTAATAGAGGGTTTTTTTTTTTCTCTCTGCTGGGTGAGTGGGAGAGACCATTTCTCCAAGGTTTCACCCTTGTCCATTCCTCACAACCTCCGCTTCTGGCTCCGTCACACCACACATGGGTTGTTAGATTTACCAGAGGAATCTGGTTTTTGAGGGATGTTCAACAAGAAGCTGCCAAACTGAGAACTCCCTACGGGGCGTTTGACATCCCCATTTTGGCTCCAAGTGTAGATGGAAGCTCCGACATGCTCCGTGTTGCACTAACTGCTCAGAGAAACAGCCCCACCGAAGGGCCTTTTTGTACAACTGTTTGACTCCCCGGATGACAGGCTTCAGATGTGCTGGCTGTAATCACGCTGAGAAACAGAGACCAGACAAAGAGGCATTTGCTCTGCTTCAACAGCCGTTTTGGCTCAGCGCAGAGTTGGGAGTGTTGGATTGCACGGCTCCTACAGATGAGGCCTGTGAGAAGCAGAGGACTGAAGACTGGGAGCTACAGAGAGAAGCAGGCGTGTGACTGGTAGTTTACCAGTTCAAATCTAGGACAAGGTGCCCTAAAGCAGTAGCTTGTTGGGGGTTGGGACCCCTTGAGGGGTCACAAGATCAACCTGAGGGGTCATGAGATGATTGACAAGACAACGTTTTATATTTTCCAAGTCGCTAAAATGCATTGAAATGTAGGGCTGGCTATTGTTTTAAAGTTCTTGATGCTGTTAGAAATACAGTTAGTTGGGTTTCAGTCCTGATATCATAATTATACTTTTTCAGTACCGTGCTTTGAGGAATAAACACACTTTCAACACTTATACAAAAGAGCCAAACCCAAATGTTTTGTATGAATATAGGCATCTGTGCAAGAACATTGCTTATTTGACATGACAAAAATTGTCAAAATTATGACTTGTTGACCTGGTAAACTTTTGCTGTACTTGACAGTTTTCAAAACTTATTGCTACGAACTTGTGCTTTGAGTGTCATTGATGAGGTTTGATATCTAGAAGGGATCTAATAATCAATCTTTAGTTAGACTCACAACTTATCAACAACCATGATAAATATACTCAGCTAAAGATGTTTTGTTCATGTTCCCAACTGGTCTGAACTGTCGTTTGTGTAGAAAAGTAGAACTTGTAATTGACTTGCATCAAGTTCAGGCATCTACTCTTCAGGATGTAAGACAAAGTGTTTGTTGTCTTCTTGCTTCCCTCTAACAGTCATACAGTCAGTAACCCAATGTAATTAAAGGCAGTTGCCAGTTTCTTCACCAACAGGAGTCTCCATACAAAATGATGCAACAATGCCACAAGCTGCCTCGATGACATGTTGACAAGCCTGCGCTTCAACGCTCCACAAAGGCAACATGATCAGTACTCTTCTTTGAGGAAGTTATTTCAGGAAATGTAGGAAATAACTGTAGTAGACAAGGCAGATTGAGAGAAAGTGGGTGCATTTTTTAAAAAAAAGCACACTTTGGCACATACAACACTTCATCATCAAATAACTGCTTGAACACACTGAGCATCACAAATTGTTCAGATCAGCTCTCAGGGTTGAATGCGGGTAAGAGTGTGAACGTGAAGTAGGGTATTGCCAAGAAAGAGCACTCACACTCAGTCACCTTTTCCCAGTTAAAAAGCAGATATGTTCATGTCTTCATCAGGCTGTCTTTACCTGATAGCAGCTGTATAAAATCCACAGTAAGCCTGAAACTGAGGTTCAAATGTGTTTAAATGACATATGCTTCTTAGATATTATCTCCTTCGTAATCCTGCAGAACAAGAATGTCCAATTCGTGGACTGCTGTAAAGCGAAGCTTATCCCAGCTCTCAGCCAGAAACGGCCTTTAATAAGATCCTCTGCCACGTCTTATTTCATAATCATGTAGTTCTGGTTTATGATATTACATGCCTGTAAAAATAGCCCTTGCCCGTATGTTCTTGGACAGTGTATGATGGGAACTGAGTGCGCATTTTGTGTGTGTGTGTGTGTGTGTGGCATCTGAGGAGCAAGAAGAAAATGCCTTGCTGCCAGTTTGTAGATGATTATAAGATTTAAAAATATTCAGTTGAAGTCTATCATTAACTGTTGGTACATTTGTCTGGTCTGGCTAGTCTCATATGCTCACAGATACTTTGGTATGTTTGGTAGGGTGTGTTTGTCTAGTAGTAGGCTTTCCCCTGTGTTGTGTGTGTAAGCTCGCAGTTCAACCCCTACTACGCCTACTGTTCACGCTGTGCAGCCGTTCCTTTTTATTTTGTCCGTGCGTTTGTGCATAGCTGGCATTTTATTGAGGATATCATCCCGCGGCCAGTCTGTCAAAGTGCTGAAAAGGCAGGTTTTTTTTTTTTTTTTTACCCTCACCAACATGTGCTGAAGTGAAACCGGCTGTTTCAATTCCATATCAAAGTCGAGAGACCTGCTTTTTTTCTTTTTTCTTTCGGGTTTCTCCTTACCTCACTCTCCAAAACAGTGTGTGTTTGTCTTGTGGGAAGTTGTGATGTTACGTTTGTGCAAGGCTTCGAAATTCCATTCCTGGCCTTTTGATTGGCTGTGCCACCGGACTGAGAGATTTATGCCCCTTTTGCTGATGTTGTGTGGATGCATTCTGTCAATGTGTGGCCTGTTTCCCAAATACTCCAGCCCTACCCAACTCCACCCCCCTCAGTGCTAGCAGTAAAAATCACTATGAGGTAGAGAGGCTGGGTCAAAATCGCTGTGGGAGGAATCCTAGTTCTACATTTTCAGATTTACCATCCAGTAGTACCATAATTATAAAAAGGTGCTTGATTCAAAAATAAGTGTCAAGGAAAACTTGTCAAAGCACCTGCATACTTACAGTATCTCCTTTGCATACACCTAATTTACTGTCTAACTTTTCAGGCAAGCAGACCTTAATCACAGCATGAAACTTGCCAAACCCACATTGGGCAATGCACCATAGAGGAAGAGTCATTATCAGTTATAAAGCCCGAGGTGAAAGAGGATAATACACCTTTTCTTAGAATGCAAAAACATTGCACAGTCATGTATGAATATGTTTCCTTCTAGATGTGATGACCTTACATTTTTACATGTTTCTTAATGTTTGTCAAAATAGCTAACTACCAAAACAAAGGACCTCACCCCGAGAAACATGACATAGAAGTAGAGGAGGACAATATGGATACAATCCTCTATCAATGGTACGTGTAATTGACATCAAGGCTTCAACATATATTGTGATATAATTGATTTTCTGGAAAATCATTTGAGAAATTGTTGATGGATAAATTAACCAGACAAGAATGGCAAGCAAATCCAGCGAATGAATTAATACTGTACTACCAAAATCATGTAAAAATCCAATATTGTCATAAAGCAGATATTGGAATGATAGATGCCACTGTTTTTAAAAAAATATGGCAAAATCTGTGATGGTTGACAAATAAAATCTCTCATTGTAGGAAGTATATTCTTGTCAATGCTCATATATGAAGCAAAACAAATATAGATATATATATATAAAAGCCCCGACTAAAACATTGAGAGTTGCAGTGTCTTTTTTTGGTCAACTAAAAAACACAGGGTCTCTATCAGTGCAGACATAGATAATAGCATAACTGTCATATCAAGACCATCGTTAAGCCCTCTAGGCTGTTGAGAAGCGAGCATATGAATTCCAAAAAAAATTTTTTGAATGAGTATTTCCACCTCTAGAAGCCCCAGAGATCCTTTACTTTGCTACCTTTTCAAATCCCATGGAATCACCCTCTTTTCCCAGATGAAATTTAAGCAGTTACTGGAAGTTATAATTATACAGGAAGTAACTAATTTAAACCTAAGACCAACAAATGTGCACCACCTTTGCCCTAAAGACTATTGATGGATCATTCAGTTTAGAGGAAGCTGAACTTTACAACACTGGTTGTTTTGCCTCTCCCAACCCTTTGACATTCCTAAAAGCAATCCAACACTGGCCAGTGTGGTAAACATGGCAGTGCTTCCTCAAATTACATGATTAGCCTTCAGGGTGTTGGAGTTCAAACATTTAAAATAGTTGACCCTATGTCTATTTGGAACTGTAAGCTTTCCAAGTGCTGCCTTAACAAAAATGGCAACATCTGGATTAAAAAGAAATAAATAGATCACAAATATTTAGACTCTTGTTGCTATTAACAACACAACAAAAATTTCTCATCGTGGCAACTACTGCACTGACTCACTTGTATCCCAAAATTGGAAGAACTTGTGCAGTCCAAAATGATCTTGACTGGGTTTTTTTTTTTTTCCCCCTGTCTGGTTAGAGCATGCGGATGACGATGATTGTGTTGGCAGCAGTTCCAGTGTATGACTTAGATCCTCAAACTAGTCATATAAGTGGGTGACTCTTCTCTGTGTGTGGGGGGAATGGGGCGGAATTAGAAAAATGGAGAAAAGACAAAAACTAAAAGGATGTTGGATGCGGAAGAAGAATCACGTGGAAGGAAGAGTTGAAGGTAATGGAAGCGATGATTAAAAATAAAAAAGCAGTGCAAAGAAGTGGAGGCCCTTAAATCCCTAAAAGCCTGTAGCCTGATGGACAAGCCAAACACCAGAGCCAAAACAGCAAAGTGTTCTGGGAAAACACCCGCAGGCTTTCAGGCATATGGCTGACAGTGGTTCAGAACACATGTGAATCATCCACCTTTCAGTTTGGCAAGATGTTTTCAGCGTTCAGTCTCTTTCCACCCAACAGATGGACCATTGGGATCAAGTAAACACCCTTTTAGTACCAGTCAATTGAAGCGATTGCACACTCGGTCAAGGGAAGAGACAGTCTATTAAGTAGCCATTGCTCAGATTGAAGCTCCCCCACTGGGTCAGCTGAAAGGAGTCAAGACAGAATACGCTTTTCCAGTTGGACCTTTTGCATTTTTGTCAGATCCATTTAACGTTCTTTGGACACCGGTCTTTGGATCAGCAAAGCGCTCTCGACAGGGTGCAACCTCTCGCTGTGTGGAAGTTTACTAAAGACAGAGGTTTGGAATTTGGTCTGCTGTCAACACTTGTGTAACATCAGCCCATACTGTTACAGCAGGGCTATTTTCTCGGCATACAGGAAGGAGATGAACTCACACCATGTCGCCTTCTCACTTCCCCCCTTTGCCAGCTGCAATTCTGTTTGTCCACACACTGTTCGCTGATAAGGAATACGCTCAGCCAAGACCAGATACTTTCCCAGTTTAACCTCAACATTTCTGCAACAGTTATCTTGTTTAGGAGGAGTTGCTTTCGGTGGTTTGTAGTGGGACTTTTCCTCTTTTTGGGTACTCACTTCCCCATAATATCTTACAACAATGCACCATGCCCATGACTTTACATATTCCAATCAGAGGAGAGGCCAGCATGTTGGGGTTATAGTGAGGTGAAATGAGGTACAAATTTTCTTTTAGAGGTAACACCAGACCTTAGATGTCTGAGCCAATCCCTACTCCGCCTTTACGCCTTTCTCTGTCTGGGTCTATCACCGCCCTTCACTGAACCCCATCACTCCCCTGAAAATGGAAATTGGAACCCAAAGAGAGAGATTAGATTTTGGTCCAGTTTTCAGATGATCATGATTTATGACAGTTTGAAATGTGGGCGTTATCTCTGAGCAGCGGAGTCCATCAGTCAGCTCAGATCCCAATCCTAGTGGAGCTCTCACACGCTGAAGTTTTAAAGCAGGCTTCTGCTTAAATGGAATATTTGTGCATTGGTTTGTTCGCTTCACTGTGAAGAATTTGTCAATTTCTATTTCATATTAAGAGACTCTCAGGTTCTGGCAGCCCGGCTCAAGTTAAAAAAAAGATGACTGTAGTCAACACTCTGCCGTCCTTTTTAATTCAAACAGACACAGCCGGGCATAAGAACAGAACGGATGTTTCCCCTTTGTATGGGAAGTCTCTGTGGGAGCAATTATGTATGAGCAACTTTGCCTGTTATGAAATATTGATTATTCTTTTTTCTGGTAATTTTGAACAATCCACTTTCTTATACCCTTGCGTGTCCTGTAAGAAATAAAATCTGCTTATAATCATTCTTTGTTAATACTAGAGTTCTTTTGTCAGCTCTCAGGCCAATATCTCATTAATGTCACAATTTAAAATTAAACTTGATATTGTGCAGGGACATCGGGTTGACTGCGCTGGACTGGATTTGCAAATAGGTCTGCGTGAGTGCTGTCGATTCCCTCAACTCTGGGATGAGTGATACTTGAAGGCTAAGTCGGCCATACAGTGGAACCATGCAGAATAAAGAGACAGAGCTCAGTCAAGCTCCAGATCCCTGTGGCATGAAAGGAATCCTCTGTTGGCGCTGGTTGCTGACTTCTACCCCCCCTGTGAGAGACCATTATTTTACTGGTCTGCCCTCAGCGGACATTGCAGTCTTTCATCTCTCAGAGGAAGGCCAGCTGCTTCGGGCTCCTCTCTGCTCGGTGGGAGAGAGAAGGCAGATCAGGGGACGGAAGATTTGACGGTCGTGATGTGTTGTGACGGTTGTGACATGACGGTCGATATCCCGCTGTGATGGCATTAACGCTGAAAAGATTGGTCTGATTAGTCAGTCGATTGGCAGAAAATGAATCACCCAACTGTTTTGATAATAACTAACCCATTTTTTTGTCATCGATCAAGCAAAAAATGCCAAACTTTTATGCGGTCTAGCTCTCAATGTGAGGATTTGCTGCTTTTCTCTGACTTATAACACTGAATTGAATATCCGAGGATCTGGAACTGTTTCCTGACATTTCAACAACCGCAGAAATCAATGATAATAATTAATCATCTAGCCAACAGATGATGGAGAATCATGAATTGCAGCTTTAGATGATTTTAATTAAATAAATGGTAATTTAGGAGAACCTCTTCATAAGCATTCCCTCTATGGTAATCTATTTTAATTTCATGAAATAGATCATGCAAATCTATTACAGACACACAATGGGACTGTTGAAGCTTTATTATTCTGTAGAAAAATAGACTCCTTATATGCCACCAACTAACAAAGGGTTCATATTAACAAAGGTTTGCATGACATAGATTCACACTGTGTATGCAAATGAAAGTATTGTATGGATACTTCACCCAAATTAGGTGACACATGAAACTGTCCTAAATTTCACTCTAATCTTAAATACTATCAATCAAGTTCTTTCAAAAATCTAGTTTAGACCCATTGTCTTATCCAAGTCATGATCAAGTAAGATGAAGGACTGGCTGCAAACATACAGCATGAAGGGTATCAACAAAAGGATAACATGATTTTGCAGTTCAGAGATGAATTAGAAAACTATGCACGCTGCTTAGTCCAAATGACAAAATCACCTCTTAAAAAACTAAAGTAATTAGTATTTATAACGGTGACTGGGTAGTTAATCAAACACTGATGCAGTTTCAGTAGGAAACCCTCTTGGTCGCTTTTCTGATAATGCTCAAATTTAAAATTCATGAATGTATGATTTGTGTATTTGTGTTACCTCCATAATTCACATGCTTATAGCTACAGTAGATTCAGGGCCGGTAAACTCATTCTCATCCATTAATTTGTGAAGCCAGAATCGTTCAGAAACACGTGCCTCAGTCATTATGGTGTGCAGGACCTGGTTTTGTACCACAATCGATTTTATTAGTGTGCACAGGCTGCATAAAAAGATTAAGACCTCTGTGATGAAAAGAACTGCCTCATGATTCAATTAAACCTTCTTAAGCTGCTGTATGACAAGTTTATTCAATCCCAGAGGTCCCCCGTTGTACCGCGTGTCTCTGCGGTATTGATCACATCCCCTCTTCTATCCTCACTGTGTCATTTACAGACGGTGGACATCCATAAAGAGAAGGTGGCCAGGCGAGAGATCGGGATCCTGACAACCAATAAGAACACGTCGAGGACCCATAAGATCATAGCGCCGGCTAATATGGAGCGGCCGGTCAGGTACATCAGGAAGCCCATTGACTACACTGTACTGGACGATGTGGGCCATGGTGTTAAGGTGAGCAAATATTCTCTTTTTCCTTCCCGATTTCACAGATTTTTGGATCCGCTTCGGCTCCGCGATCAGATTTCTTCATGCTCACTCCATTAGTTTAAGACCGCTTCTGTTCTTCCACTTTCTTGTTCCACTATATCTAATTTTCTTCCGCTCCCCCTCCTCTGTTTCTTGCCAGAGGTATTCCTATCTCCCTCCTTCTCTTTTTCTCTCCCACTTCCACTCATTTTCTCGCTCACACTCTTGTCTCTTGTGCGTTCTCTTTCATCTTCAGAAGGCACCCCTTCTGACCCTACAGGAATATGTTTCAGTGTGGGTTGGTGGGAAACGAGTTGGGGGTGGAGATGAACTAAAAAAGTGATTACATCATATAGCTTTCAGAAAACAGCTCTATTCTTGGAGAGGGTTGTGAAAACGGCAAGCGGAGACAAATTTGTGAGACGTTTTTAAAGGCACTTAGGCCCGGGCCGCCCTCGTAATCTCCCTCTCCATTTTCTCTAAAACCCAGTATAGAGGAATGATGTTACAATTAGATTTGTAGTTTATTTTCACATCAGAAAAAAAAAACTGGGAAATGAGGAAGACGCAGACTTTGATGCAGTAAACTAATGAGGTAATAAAACTCCAGTAATCCAAGTGTGACATTTTCATTCCCTCTCTGCTATAAGGGCTTGCATTAGGGGTCACTGGGTCATCCAGACATTGGCAGTAATGACATCATTTCCTGATGGCTCCAGGCGTTTTAGCGATCTCCGTCCTTCCCCTCAAGCATCCTATGTCCCATCAATCAGCCAATCAATTGCAGCTGTCAGACAGATTGGATTAGAGGCCCGCCATTACCGTCCCGTAGTGTTACAGGCATTGATAAGGCAGGATAAAAGCCATTGTGCCACTCTCAATTTACTGTGCAGGGAATTACATCGGACACTTCTGTCATGAGGGAAGGGTGTGATTGTTAATGGGATGTGAAATATTTTATTTGTTTCCCACCACAGAGACCACATTTTCACACAGTATCATGACCACACTTAAAAGTAACACGTAGAGCATTTGGAAGATGTTTTATTACATAATTCTTTCCTTTTAAAGTTGCTCCTTAAAGGAATACTTTGACATTTTGATTTATTTGCTTTATTGCCCAGAGTTGGATGAGAATATTGAAACCACTCACATGTTTGTACACTAAATATGAAGCTAGAGTCAGGAAGCTGTTAGCTTAGATTAGCATAGAGACTGAAAAAAAGGGGGAAACCCAGCTTGGCTTTCTCCCAAGTTCCTGAATTAGTCTACCAACTCCTCTAAAGCACACAAACAAATCATATCTCAGTTGCATGCTGTATTTTTTTTTTTTTTGTAGCAATTAGCGGCCGGGCACAGTGAGTTCCTGGTCACCAAGAAATAGTTGTAGCACATAAAAACTGTCTTTTTATGACTTTATATAAATAAATGTCGATTTTTTTTTCTTTTATCTATATGTACTAGTTTCACAAATGAGATATGTGTTAATTAGTGAGCTTTGGAGGTGCTGGCAGGCAGATTTTGAGCCAAGCTAACGTCCATTCGTTATGCTAAGCTAAGCTAATTGGCTCTTAGCTTTAGCTCCATCTAACTCTCAGCAATAAAACTAATTAGCGCATTTCCCAAAACTATTCCTGTGCTCATTTAATAGTATGTAAGTATAGTAATATAATATATTGAAATTCTGTAATACTGTTTTGTATTTATATGAATAGCTTAATTTTTGACATTTATAAAACTGTCTCTTCCATAATTTTTCACTCTGCAAAGTCTTAATTTCCATACATGCATAAAAGTACATTTATTAAATGTATTCAGTGGGTGTTCTGTAACTTCCAAGCATATCATATGATATATCATGATCAGGAGACGGAGTTTGCCTAGTTTTCATGGAATTGTAGATTTTGTTTTATTTTTCTCTGAGCAGTTTTTCCATAAACTTCTCAGAGAAGAATCGAAATCTACAATTTTACAACAACAACAACAAGACAAAACTCTATGTGCTTATGAAAGTCATGTGATATGATGGAAAGCTTCATAACAGCCACCAAACGGTCTCAGAGGGGAGATTGTTTTTGCTGTTGCTAAGGTCAAAAATGAATATATAATTTTATAATGTCCATATTTCTTAAAATGAAATTGTTTGGTGACTCACAGGAATAATAGCAAACAAAACCACAGCGAGGTTCATGTGAATCATCCACAGTCCCGACTCTCCTGTTTCTGATTAAATAAGAGTTGCTGAAAATTCGGATACCACTGGATGGTTGCACAATAGTGTCAAATTACCGAAGCCATCGAGCTTCACGGCTGCTTTTCAGAGTATTTGATGCATCTATTTTAAGAACATTACGTATCACTCTGGGCCTAATCTCAGCGGATTTACTCCTTGAAATGTCTTTTATAAACGCAGCGTATAGTCAGTGAATGTGATGGGGAACACACACCCACACACACACACACACACACACACACACCCGCCCGCTCCTGCGTGCACACAGCAGTCCTACATCACTCAGCCTCCTCTCATCTATGCATGTCACAGCTCAGAGAGCCAATCAATATTCATATGAATTCATATAATATCCTGTGATGGCTGCTGTCACATGCCTGGCTTTTATAGAATATCTATAACCGTAGCTTACTTAATGACCAGAATCAATACTTTAATAGGAGTTTAAATCATATCCATCGCCTCCAGTTAACTGTGAAACTAGCTGCATTTGCCCGGTGTTTGGATTGGCCTAAATGTTCAATTGGTTTTACGGCTTCACACAGTGTTTGTATAGTTAAACACCAAAGCGTGAGCTGTGAAACAGAGGAGAAACTTCACGTAGCGCTTGCATACATTATTGAACAGAAGCCGCTCTCAGATCAGAAGGAACGATAAAGGAGAAAAAAAAAAACGAGGAACTGAGAGAGAAAAGAGAAGGTGAAACTCATTTTATAGATAATCTGATTCTTCTCTGAAAACAGCATCATCATATCGATAACGCAGCCCGTCTCATCCTGAACCTCATAACTGACAGATCACGGTGTTCCCACATCTCAAAGCGTACCGACATTGACATGATGCTTTTTTAGCATTAATACGAAAGATGAGATTTATTCTTCCAGTCAGCTGATGCTTAATCTAGTCAGCGGGGCTTTCAGGAATCCTGGGACGATAACGTCAGGTGTTATTTTTGAAGCTAGATTGGAATCTTTCGATACTGTGTGTTGTGTCAGTTTTTAATTTACAAGATTATCTCAAAGGGATTTTGGGGGAGAGAGGGTGGGGGGGGTTAATATTTTTTCTTACTTGAGATGACAAAGTAATGTTTTTTTTATGTCTTTGCATGCAGTTTGAAGGTCTGTTCATGTATGCGCAGTTAAACGCTACACTGAGGTCAGCAAGTCACTCTTCTCTCGAGTTTAACCGGCTAATTAATGAACCTGTCCATCACATTGTTTTAAGAACTGATGGCAAGGTCACCGAGTCGATTCCCAAGCTGCGAATTCTTGATTTTAATTTTCCTGTGGCTCTAAAACTTTAGCCACTGCTGTCAAATGTCACACCCGCTGGGATAATTGCTCACTATGTATTTGTCATCTTCTTTCAACAGTTTTTTTTTTTTTTTTTTTGGGGAAGGGGGGGGGGGTGACTACTCTGACCTTAGGAAGTGTTTCAAGGCTCACCCTGCTCTGACAAGCTGCAGCGCTCTAGATTTTCACCCTCAGCACGACACGTTAAGCCTTTTCGGACTCGATATCGACCTTAATCTGAACCTGTCTGTCTATAATTCAACTTGGACGTTACTAAAGTATTTCCACACTGACTGTCTGGTCGGTGCCGTGAAACGGAGAGCGCGCCGTTTGCCAAGAAGATAAGAGAAGGCAGCAGTAGGTCTTGGCATTTATAGCATGACCTAGATTGTAAATTGAATCTCGTCTAGCTCTGATAACCTGAGAAGAGTCGATTTTTGAATGTGAAATTTACCCATTTTCACAGCAACACTGAAGGAGTTTTCTGTTGTTGTTGTTTTTTTTAAAGAGGCAGAGATCACTTCACGCTGACCTGTCCTGTGAATTCACTTTCGGTTTCTCCTTTTCTCTCTTGTGGTCTTGAGATGCTACAGTGTTTTCTGCAAAGGCCACTGGGGACGCTGCATTATAGATGAGCCACTTGACTCTGCAGTTGTCAAACTGCAGATCAACCCCACTGCTAGTTTGGCTCCATATTCTCTTTGACATCAGCCCAAACAAATACCAGGGTGTCTTCAATACAGCCAGAAATGTGATAATGTGAAATTATTTTGAGTTTAAACTTGGATGTATGTAACATAAAGTATTATTTCATAACTAAGACGCTCAATCGACTCTAAAAGTATGTATTTGTGAGACAGCTGCAACTATAAATCCTCCATGACAAAGAGTTTTGGACATCCAGTTGAGATAAAACTGGTTTCACTTGTGCACAATCGCTCTGCCATCAGATCCCTGAGATTTCCTTCCAGTCTGGCACTGGGTGTGGTAGGTCTGAGTAAAGAGAATAACAGTCAGAAGCCACAGTGTTTTCCTTTTGGTAGGATGACTTATAGCTGCTGACCTGCCTAGGTCTTGGTAAATGTTTACTCAGTGTAAATAGTATGAGGAATCATTTTTCCTCCTGCTCTCTTGTACTTTGACTTCTGCTGATTTGTTTAGACATGGCCATTTTGACATGCCCTCTTTCTGTCTTTCTCCTGTTTTTTTTGTTTTTTTTTTTTTGCTTCGCCCACACTAAGTGGCTAAAAGCCAAGGTAAGTCTGGTTTGTCACATGACCTATTTTGCTATAATATATTATTGATAGATTTTGTCCAACTCCCTTTCACAGCAAACCCCTATACATGTTGTCATTTCCCATTAATCGACTTGTAGTCCTCTTAGACAAGAACATGCAGTCTACAGCTCTATAACACCCTCCCTGTCATTTTAGCAACTCTGTACATTGTCATTTGTTGTGTAGTTGTCCATAAATGTTCTGTAGTTTATTTATAGGCTTCCCAGAAACAACACATATATTGTGAAGTTTAGTATTAGTCAGCATACTGCACAAATATCCTGGAATTTGCAATATTGCAAATGCAGATGTTGCATAAATCCTGACAAAGCTTTAGTTATTTTAGTGGTTTTAGGACACACAGGTTTTGCAAGAAGCCGTGCTGAAACAACCCAGAGATTTCTAACCTGCAATCAGCAGCAAACACCCTGCTGCTGAGTTAAACACAAGCCGGATTGGCATTACACAACTCTGTAAATATTACCAACTCATTTATACGACTGTGCTGTTGAAGAGTCATCGTCTGGGCAGCCTATAACACGTGATATTTGTCACACCTGTAGTAATCAGCAACGGCCTCTAAAGTAATTTGTTTGTTAAATAAGTATCTTTTTTTATCCTTCTAACCACAGCAGCATGGAAATAATCAGTCAATCAGAGGAGGAACACTATCGAGGACCAATCCGCCGACGCAGAAACCACCGAGCCCTCCTATGTCAGGGCGTGGCACGCTCGGGTGAGCCTTCCATTTTAGTCACCATGAAAAAAAAAAAAAGACAAATCCTTTAATTATCAAACGCAAAATGTAAAACACAGGGTTCATGTTGGGCCAGTGGAAGAACATGCAGTCAGTGCATGTTACATTTATTCACTTTTTTAGATTATTCTTTTGGCATTGATGTCTTTTTATTAAATAACTATTTAGTGAAGAGTAACATGAAATAACACAGCGAACACACAGTGAACTGGTTCTGATTGTCTTTTTGGTTTATATACACTTTAGAGGTGATAAAATCTCAGTGAATAAAGCCAGAGAAAAGGGATCCGGCAGAGAACTTTTATCTGTAAGCATATAAAAGGTGTCACACCCTGATGATGCCTGTTGTGGTCTAGTGCACAGCGGCAGTCAGTGACACCAATCAGATATTAATTCCAAGAGTAAACTGTGATATACTCGCATCCAGCCTGTGGCACAAACGGCTGCTGCACAGCATCCAGCTGGGTAAACTGATTTACCACGCTCTAGTGAAC
Source organism: Thunnus maccoyii (assembly GCF_910596095.1). Lineage (NCBI taxonomy): Eukaryota > Metazoa > Chordata > Actinopteri > Scombriformes > Scombridae > Thunnus > Thunnus maccoyii. Next base: position 7,594,800 of record NC_056553.1, on the reverse strand, counting down.
ACTCCCTCGCAGTTTTGATAGGATTTGGACTAAAGTGTGAACATTCGTGTCCTTGATTTGTCATTATTTGCCTTTCATTCTCCATCTTTGCGTTGCCGCAGACGCAACACGCCCTACAAGACCTTGGAGCCAGTGAAGCCGCCCACGGTGCCCAACGACTACATGACCAGCCCCGCCCGAATAGGCAGCCAGCACGGCCAGCAGCACAGCCCCGGGCGCACGGCGTCACTCAACCAGAGGCAACGCACGCACAGGTAGATAAGACAAAGAGGGAAAAACGGATTCAGTCTGTCGCACATACCAACAAGCTTATAAACTGTGAGGATTTACTGTGTTTTTTTGTATTTTATATCACTTCAAATTGAATATCTGTGAGTTTGGAAAGTTAGGCAATAACAACAATATGCAAAAGCTTGGATATGGAAGGCAAAAAAGGCAAAAACAACAACCAAAAAAAGGTAATCCTGGCACAGAACACAATGACACGTCATCCAGCAAGGCACTACGCTGGCCAATCAAAGAAGGTCAAGCACACACTTCTAGTATTTATAATCTACTGTTTAGCTCTCGATCAGCGCGACAGAGAACTCAATGATTGTGATTTTCCAGAGTTATGGAATCCCCTCCCATGGTATTATGTATAAAATATAATAGTTTTCGCTTGAAGGCATATCGAATGCATTGATCTGCTCAAACCGTTCTTCCTGGATCATATGTCATCGTTACACTGCCACCAACACAGCTCCTTCATTTTTTTACAAATACAGCGCTGTTTTCAATCTGAATGGCATTTGGAGATGTAATCTTTGGCTTTGTGATCATAGAAATTCAAATTGTCTCCATTGTAAAAAAAAAAAAATAAATAAATAAAAATTTACACACCTCAATTAACTGATAAGTTTAAAAAAAAAGCATTTCAATACATTACATACCAATGAAAAGCATCATTAGTTGCATCCTTAATACAGACACTAATAAAGATGCAGAGATTCCTTTGTGTGAAGTATGAGACACAATAGGACATTAAGCTCAAATTTATTTGCACTTTGCTGGACGATGCAGACACATATATAGTATATATGAGCTGTGATGCTTTTAGATACCCATTAGCTAGATGGATGCAAACACTGACACAGTCCTTTAAGTCAGTTTTGTCTATAGAACCCAAAAAAAACATAAAGTGATAAACAGGACATATCCCCTTTTCCAGCATATATACAAAGTTTTGCAAATAAACTTTATATGTAGAAAGTTAAAGTTTACAAGCAGGGTTACATCAGTCTAACTGATGTTAGTGTGCAGATTATATGGAGCCACTATTGGCTTCGTAATATCAAACCGATATCAGTCAGCACTGTTGCCCCCATGCTGATACAATTAAGTTGAAGCTATAAATTTGCAACATCACGAGTAAAAAGCCCATTAATCAACTTCACACAGCCTCTAATGGAGAGTGAGTCTGGTACTTTATATGGTTTTTTTGGATAGGTATGAGTGGAAAGAGTGTTCCAGCTTCATCTCTAAACCGAACACTAAATGTCTACTCAGGGTTTCAGTAACGTGAGAAAAACATCTCTCCAAAACCACTGGTCCCCTTCATGTCTAATCTCTTCATTTAGCTCAGCGGCTTAGAGCACTTTCACACCTCTTCCTCCTCTCTGCTACACAAAATCCAGCATTTGTCTGACGAGGCTTTCTTACCGCGGCCTGAATCACTCTTGATATTAATATCTGTAAAAGCCTGAAGTGCTGTTTCAAACCCTTAAGTCAACAACCGCAGCATCGAAACCCTCGAACGTGACTCCCGACAACGATTGTTACCCAGAAATCCCCACGCAGAGGAAGCAGGAGAAGCTCTCATCAAATTTTGAGTTACGAGTGAGTGAAGTGGCCTCATTAACTAAAAAGCCTGTTATGCTGACTGTGATGCTCATAAATATTACATAACTTTTTATTTTCCCTCCCCATCGTCCAAACTTTTTCATGTATGTTTGCACAAACCTGCTCATTCAAACGGCGGTTCCTCAACTTTCACTGCTTCTTTTACTTCATCCGTTAAAACCAAAACTCCAGGCCCTCTCTCTCCTCTCTTAAAAACAGCGATGCCGTTTAGCATCTGCGGTTTTAAAGTCGCCTTAATGTCCCTTTAACAAGCCCGTGCTGCCCTCAGAGTCCGACTGCACCCGCCCCTGCTTCAGCTAATATTGCTGTGGCATCACTATCTGATTATACAGGCTGGAAGTCAGATGTGCTTATTCAGCTCATCAGTCTGTGCCATCCTCAACTGAGGTCCAAATTCAATATAGGCATCCGTGTGTTCCAGCTGTACGATCCCTGTTATTATCTCATATCTTTCTGTGGGAAAGATTATAGTCTCGTGTGCAGGTATAATTGCATCCTGGTAAAAAAAAATAAAAATTTGTTCTGACAACGCTAGTTTGAGGTCAGATTCCTGCGTCGACCAATCCAAACTAAACAGGATGCATCTAATATACTGCATGACTCTGCAGACGGAGCGTGCACCTATTTATGTTACTTAAAATAGACGTTGATGATCCAGGGTAACTTAATTTCCCTGTCATATTAGAGTATTTGACTTGCCTTTCCTTTATCAAAACAGTGCCAGATGTTCTTTCTCGACAGTCAACAAATATAATAAGATATTAAGCTGCATTTAACCCTTTCTTTTACATAAATCTTCTCTTCAACTCTGCATTTTATCAGATAGGAGCAGCAGAGAGAGATGAGAGGAGCGAGAGGTTCGCTGCTGGAACCAAACTGCAGACGTTGCAGTTACGTGGTTACGCTTCTTTAACCAGTAGGCTACCAAATTAATACTTTAAATATAAATATTTCCAGTGTGTGAAATACCCCTTTGGAGTATTCAGTGCCACATGCAGTCATCCAGAGCAGAATGAAGTCACTATCATACAATTAAACATCCTATATGGGAGGAACAAGGAGAGCTATAACTGGCAGCGCTGGTATAGTCGCTGCAGTGTCAGCAAGATATCCATTAGCTGCCATTAAATGAAAATAATTACCTTAATTTTTGAGACTCTGAGGGGTCTGTAACTTGCGCACAGTTTGTGATCTTTCTAATTACATCCTCATGGCGTCAATTTTAAAGTAAAACCAACAGCTTGAAATGACAAGATCATTTTTTACCCATGTGTGTTGTAATCTTTAAATCATTAACCGTCGTAAAAAATCATTAACCAGCTTTCTCTAATTGTCAAAGTATTTGCAAATAAACTGTGAATTTTGGAGTAATTGATCCGTTATATTCCGGTTCTTTAGGAACAGCTCTGAGCCAAAATCATGTAACTTACTGCGTGTTAGATTTAAGTTACCCTCATGTTCATCTTCTGCTCTTTATGCACTCCAGGTTATTTATGCACATCTAAAGCATCAATAACAATATTCAGCCTCTGTAAGCATGTCTTTCATGTCTTTTATTCAGTGTAGATTATGCTCCGGGCTTCTTAAGAAGTCTATTTTTCTCACTTATGTCGTGCCATATCATGTCACAAATGCCTAAGCACACACTTGTACTTATTCTTTTTACTTTTTGTTCATTTTCTGAGAACAGTGGCGTGTTTTTTGGGGAGGGTTTTTTTTTTTTTTGTCATTGGCCTCAGGGATTTTTGTCAGCTGTGAGCAAGTGAGCTGGAACTTAAAGTCTGGCTGTGTGTTACAGACAGTTGATTTATAAACAACTCTCTGTATTGAGTAGAGGCTGAATGAGCAGAGGCAGAGAGAGAGGAAGGTGGGGCAGGAGAGATGGAGCCGAGCGCTCTTATTTCACAGCGAGTGTTTTTTGAAACAAAAGAAGAAAGGATGGAGACAGCAAAAGCTGGGGAAGAGATAAATGGGTTAGCGAAGGAACGAGTAAGTTTATAGAGGGATTAGGATGGATAAATCCAAAATGTGCGCATGGGGGTGAAGTATGCCGTTCACTTCAAAAGAAGAATGACACGATATTGTTTAGCCTTTATCCCCGCAGACACTTAGCTCCCAACAGCCACCAACATCCTTCTGAGGGGTAACCCCTGCTGTTTTTGCCTGGAGAGCCCCCGGGGCTCGACTGACATGGATCAGAGAGGAAGAGAGACGAGAGGGGGATGATGGGAAATGGGGATAAAGAGATGTGGGGGGGGGTGGGAGCGAACAGGGGTTGCTCGTTCGCTGGGATGGAAGGAATAGGAGGAGGAGGAGGAGGAGGAGGGGGGTGAGTGAGGGGTTTGGGAGACTGATTGGGAATCACTTTACAGGAGGAGATGAGAGAGGAGGAAGAGGTCGAGGGATGGTTAGGGGTGAGAGGAAGGGAAGAGGGATCAGTTGAAAAGCTGGGATGAAAGAGGGAGAAAAAAGGAGAGGTGGGGCAAGGGGTTGGGAGTAGAAAGGAGGATCAAGGCCAGCCCGAGAGAGAGAGAGAGACAGAGAGAGAGAGCAAGCGGGAGAGAGAGAGAGAGAGCGGGAGGGGGGATTTAGTCGGTCAGGCCATTGATCTACGAGCCCCGGGGTCAAACACAGGGTGAAACAGCGCTTATACAGGCCACTGCAAGAGCTGACATACATATAACGTTCCCATGTCCTATATCCTCAGAGTCCAGGGCTGGGAAATATTGACAAAACTACATATGTTATTTTTGACCAGATAAATCGATATGTTTAATAATTAGTGATATTGGATTTAGAATGACGATATTATTTAAACAACTGCTACTAGTGAGGATATGATGGCTAAGTTCAGGGTAATTTGTTTATCATGTCGATTGACTAGAACTGTGAAATAAGTGAAATCACTCTACTGTAATGCAGCCTTTCACACCAGAATGTCAATCTACACAAGAAATAGTCCAAAACCCGAAGAGATTCAATTTACAGTAATATGAAACTGGAAAAAAAATCAGCAAATCTTAGAAACTGGTACCAGCCCTTTTGTTTAATAAATTACATCACTGATAAATAAGTTAAAATGACACAAAACAAAATTTCATATTTATCACATGAAATTTATTCAGTTGTGAAAATTTCACATACAGGCCAATGTGCTTTTTTTCAGACATTCACAAGTAACAGAGTCACATGATGTAGGCACCTGATTTTTAGATATATTATGTGAATATATCTGGAATATAAGACATCACATATGAAAAACAACAACGTAATTTCATAAACTCACATATAGACACATGTGGTTTATCACCTACACATCAGCATTATATATGTGATGTATTCATATATATATATATGCACATGTGCCTTCCACTAATACTATCAGGAGTAGTATGGATAACCTTGTCTAGCTCAGTTCGCAGCATGTGCATCTGTTAGCTTATTCCAGCTCAGATCTACAATACATGTGAACTGATGTTTAATAAAGCAATTAATGCAGTTATGTCTTTTTAATTAATTTGCTTCAAATACAGCATCCAGAACGGAAAGATAGATCGTTTGCCAAGGGCTCGTATCATGCACAACAGCGTGTTAAATTTAGCCTGGGACTCACCCTCTTTCTATTATTAGCCGCCAAATAAAATCAAACCCTGTTGTTAAAACTAAACACACAGAGTGTTTTGGGCTAAATGGAGGATCTGAAGCAAGATGTTTTTGGGTGATTTAAACTCAAAAAAACATAATTATACATTTCAACTGTCACTATATTCCATTTCATTCTTTTACTCTGATTCTGACCAAAACCTTCATACAGAGCGACTGATGTCTTGCTCGGCTGGGTGTGTCACTCTGCAGCTCAGTCCTAACAAACCACCAGACACAATCAATGGGTATCAAACAGAAGAAGATGTGAGGAAAGGGGGAAGCCGAGTCAGGTGCTTGAGCGATGCTTTTAAAGGAGAATATAAATGTGACTCGGATGAAGTTTTGCGGTCTTGTGATTCTAAATAGGACATAATCACAGATGCGGCGGAGTCCGTGTGTCTGCGGTATTACCTGCTGTGCAGCGTGAGCAGGTTGCCCTGAATAAAACAATGTCCTCTTTCTCTTCTGTCTTCCTCCTTCCCTCAGCGGGAGCAGCGGGGGTAGCAGCAGCAGGGAGAACAGCGGCAGTAGCGGTATTGGCATTCCCATCGCCGTGCCTACACCCTCCATCCCCAACTCTGGACCAGGTGAGCTTTAACCGCACGTCAGGCGGTCATACGTCATATCAGTTAATGTTGAGTTTTAAGTTTGCACTGCTGTGTTACTACAGGACAGTCAGTTCTTCCTCCCTGCTTGATATAAGATGAGGGCAGGATTGTGCATTACCAGCTTCAGGCGTTTGGTAAAAACCTGCAATAAAACCTGCCCCACCCTGCCTCGCGGAGCTGCTAACCCACCCTCATTACTGTTGGTTTTTGGAGAGTTAAGTTACCCTCCCCCCCCATGCTTCAAATACCGGTTCAGGTGATTTTTCAGCCCTGATGAGGGAAAAAAAAAAAAAAAGTTTTGAAGGAGGAGCTTTTTTATTTTAAGTTTAAAAACATGAAAACATGTCTTCTATTTATATTCCAGAAAACCTGTTTTTCCCTCAGAGACTCACATCAGTGGGATTTTATTGTGTTTGTTCTGTGTAAAACGGAGATAACACTCTTCAAACATTGACAGACAATGATGAGAATGCAGGCTATACTGTTTGCACAACGCGCATACCTATGTGAGCCTGAGTTTACTTTCATACAGTACATACAGTACTTTAGACAGCAGTCCAAATGACAACTATACCTTCCGTTTTAAAGTGCAAAAATGAATTTATAACAGATTTGTGCTTAAACATGCTCAGATTTAAGTATCTTTTTACATTTTTCACCAATACTGAGCAGCAAACATCAGGAAACAGGTTTATTTTTAAAATATAACATACATGTATATCCTAATATTAGGCATTATTTGACGAGGTGTAAATGTAATGTGCTATTTGCAGATAGTGAGACTACGCTACACAAAGCCTATGTTTACCAGACAGGGATTATGCAGGCCCATTGTGTTCTAAGCACAGCTGATTCTCTATCCTACTGTGTAAATAGGGCAAGCTGCGTTAGGCCTGCTGCTTTACAGTGGAACAGTAAGGCCCACATAACACCACGCAGCTACACACAGTACTGCATTACACCGTACACATGCTTTACATAGCACCGCATTAACTTCAGCAAATGATTTTGAGCTGAAAAAAGGAGGATGATTTAGGTTTTGTGTAGCAGCTGTTCTGCCTCAGCACCGCGATCAGGCCAGCAGCACAGGACTAACCACGGCTCTCCCTGTGAGCTCGTCGCCATGGAAACAGTCGGTTCATACCCGGACCACAAAGAAGTGTGTGCAGAACATTGCTGCGCCTTCACAAAGTCGAAACGCTCCTCCAGGGGGGGGCCCCCCGAAGGGTTCCTGAGTAAAGTGATGTGATGTTATGTAACAGTGTCGAGGTGCACGAAGCAGGCGAGGACACAGTCTGCTCCCCTGCTTCAGCATTAAATGGATACTAATGTAAATACTCCTTTCAGTCCCGTCCATGTCCGCTCCCCCGGGGGCCCCTCCGCCTCCCCCAGCCCCTCCTCCTCCTCCTCCTCCTCCTCCTCCTCCACCTCCTCTGGCCGGGCTCGGCCCTCCAGCGGCACCACCACTACCCACAGGTGAGACTTCGCCGAGGAGGTCGCCTCTACTCTCCGGACGGTGGACAATCAGCACATGCACTGTGATCTTCTCATGGCGGAGATGGATGAGGGTGTTTGTGGGTGTCGGGGCTGTTTGTACACACTGCAATATGCAAGCTTACTGTTTCCATGACATCACACCACAGAGCTGCTACGTTTTGACCAGGAGAATCAAGCTGATTATATATTAAATTACTCTAAATTGATGAGTAATCACAGCTTTAGGAAAGAGCTGAGACTCTATTTTCTTCAGCATTTTGACTAAAAGCTGAGGAGACTTAAAGGTTTGAACCAATTCATCACCCCAATTTACACTTACTGGGCAGAACTATTATTTTAGAGATTAAATGACATTGTTAAGGAAAGCAGGAAGAAAGAAAACTGATTCACTGGTCAGTCAGCTCTGTAGGAAATGTCACGATTGTGTTGCTTGCAGTGTGAACAGACGTTGTACATGTGCTTCTGTTCATAGACAACAGGTCACATGCTACGAGCTGCTTCTATTCAATGACATATTTCCGGATCCTCAGTGGTGGTTTTGGTGGTGGTACTCTGCTTCCAGATGTTTGTTTTTTTTTCTTACTGATCTGTTGTTAACTAAAAAAGAAGTCTCATATCACCTGAGGACAGGCAAAAAAGTTAATTATTTCCTGCAGTATCTCTAAATTTGTCGATTCACATTCAACCCCAAGCTGCTGGATATCTGCAAATCCATGTCTATTGCCTATCTGCATTAACAGTGGAGTAGCTGATAACCTCTAACACCTAAATTCAAGAATTAAATTTGAAAAACCTGCAAGCTGAGATACTGAACTGGCAGAATGTGGGCAGTATTTCTGTACAGTAAAAAAAAAAAAGATATAAAATGAATTTACCTGAAGGACTTTGAGACTTCTTTTGCAGTTTCATTTGAGTTCATATGTTTTTTTTTCCCCCCATAAAAAGGGATTGTGGTTAAAGCTGCACCAGGTAAAACTTTCCTAATTTTTCAGTCAAGCTTATTCATGTGCCAAATACTGAGCTGCTACTTCTTTCTGAGGCTGAATCTCACATAATCAGAGTTTCAGAGTATTACCTATTGTAGGTTTAATTTACATACTCCGAATCACTGAGCGATACTGGGTTTGATTTACAGCAAGTTCTGCAAGAATCAAAAGCACCCAGTTGTTTGATTTGTACAAACGAGTGTGTGTTTGTACAGCGGCTTCTTCTATCTCATGGATTCCGGTAATCTTGAAAGCGATGAACGACATTTATCACTCGGAATATGCACCATGTTTTATCCTCGAAAACATCAACGTGCTCTTTCAGTTTAATTACTTCTGCTGGTAACTGTATGGAGAAGTTTGTTTGCTCTTGTGTTCCTCTGAATCTGTACTTCCTCTGGTTCCACCCATCCCTATCTGAAAGCACCGGCCTCTCCTGAGAGACACTCTAGTTATCTAGAAATGTGAACAGGAAATGCTCGAGCAGAACAAAACACATCTGTCTGTTAACCCTCTTAATGCATCGGCTGGGAATCTGATCTCCACATATTCCAGAGTATTTAATGTTCAAATGCAGATGCCGGAATAGATGAAGTCTTTGGTTATTCTTAGATAACCAGTGTAATGACACATCCTTCCCTCTCCCTGTGATACTTCAGGTAAACATACAGTATATAATTATGTCTTCGAAAAGTGTGCGAGGTGGTTATTTTCACCTGAAGGATCCGCTTGTACTATTGCTGCTGTCTGAATCATTTCCCCCAGATTTCTTTTACTACAAGACGTGCAGGATTTATTCGGATGACCTCTCGGGACTGTTTTTGTTTCATGTTATCCTCGTGAAATATGTCTGTCAATTACATTCTGTCAATTAACAACCTATGTTGCTTCCCTAGCTCACTTGCTTCCTCTGGCTGCTTATTGATAGTGTCTTTTCAGAAGGTGTGGGGCTAAAAAGGTCAAGTGATCTTTTACAGTCTAGATTACTCATGTTTTGGGTGCTTTTTCCCCCTCCTCTCCACCTTTTTGACTCTCATTCTTCCCCTTTTCCATCTCCTCTGTCTAACCCGCCTTCCCTCTGTGGTCCTGCCTGTCCTCTCTCTCTCTCTCTCTCTTCCTTCCCTCTCTTTGGGTGTTTCTAGCGGTGGCCCCCGGGCCTGGTCTGGGCCCCGCTCCAATGTCCCAGTTTGGAACCATCTCGCGGCAGATTTCACGGCACAACCCCTCCAACTCCTCTGTCTCTATGGTTTCGGCCACGGGCACCTACCGCCGGGCGCCGTCGGTCACTTCCCAGTTCTCCTTGCAGCAGCAGCAACAACTACAGCAGCAGCAGCAGCAACTACTACAGCAGCAGCAACAACAGCCTCATATTAACGGAGGCACTCCTGGCTACAGCCAGAACTCAAGTAAGGCCCTTCTGTCTCCAGTCCCAGCCTGATTTTATAGATCCTGAACTGTCACTGAAGCACAAAACCTCACATTTTTCCAAATCATGCACAGTCACAAACTAAAGCCAGCTAACCTTTGTAGCCACAGAACAGTATTTCATATCTGCCAGTGCTTTCTTGAAGGTCAAGCTTGCATTCTTGACAGAATTATTGACTTTTCCCTTAACTCTGAAAGTGCAGGTTAAGGCTTTTTATCTAACTGGGGATGTCTTTAGTATTGATGCAGAAAGCCTCGTCCTTGGATTCTCAAGCAGATACAACGCAGATAGATCGATGTCCGCTAACGACGAGCGTTCGCATTTTTTGGCCTCGTGTAAAAGCTGGTCTGAAGTTTACCTGTAAAACTTAAGTAGCTACTGTCTAAAGTCTAGGCCCCATTTACACCTGGTATTAAAGAGGACATAATCATGCACATTCCAAGGTCTATGTTGGAATATCTTTGCATGACTAAAGAGTATATTATATTGGTATGCAGCCTCTCGTTTCAGCCTCTGTCTGAAACAGGCTGGTTTAGCTCCTGTCTCTTTAAGGCCCTCCTCCTCTCTTCTTTTTCTCGTTCTTTACTCGAATATAAACTTCTCAAATTGATCCGTACATGTGTGAGCCCAAATACGGTGCGAAAGATGATGACATGAACATTCCGTGGAACAACCTTAGCAACAGAGACTACAGAACGCACGGCCATTTTTGTGGGCAATTGGAGAACAATCTGATGTCAGTTTGATGGGGAAGTAGAAGAGGACAGGAACATTTTTACATACATTCACCTCAAGTTTTGTAACTTTGACCATGTTCAGCATCAACATCAAACATTGTAACAGTATATAAGTGACAGAAAATCACAAAAAGCATGATATATCCCCTTTAACATGTGATGGGTATCTGGATTCGTTATATGGATGTTGGGATGAGAGGCCTCTGCCTTCACACCTGGCATTTATAAGAGTTATCTCGATTCTGTTTATATAGTGAGTGAATCTCAATATGCAAATTATTTCGGTGGTGTTTGCAGAGTTGTATTGATTTTAAAGTCACATTTTTTTAAGGGAAGACTTGCTAGCTGTTGCTACTACTTGCAGCTTGAGAGAGCAGGAAGAGGGAGAGTTAGGTGACCTTTCAACTTGCTGAGAGAATATTTTTTCACACTGTACATTTACACCTGACTCTCGCCAGACCACCTCCAGATGTGGTCGATCGCGTTCCAGTCATAATGCGTTCAGTGTGCATTTGCACATGCATTAACATACGATTTGCCATATCCAGATACAGACTGCATGTTAATGTCAGGTGTAAATGAGGTTCTAATGCCTCATTTCCATAATTGATTGCCAGCCCAGAGGTGCATTTACTGAGGGACTTGGCTTAATGTTTTCTGCCACTGTTGATCAGTCACAGTGTCTCTGACTCGGGATCGGTCTAATGATCTAAAAAAAAGTCTGAAAAATGTAAAATAAGAATTCAAACAGGTCTTGAGGGGAGTTCAGTTGACTTGCTTGGGGTTTAGGTTTAAAGACATCCAAGGCAAACAGTGCCCCCTTGTGTCCACTGGTAGCATTTACTACTTTTAGAGCCACTGGTGGGTACTCTCTGATTGACAGAAATCAAATATAATCTGCAGTTTATCCTCTGGCCCCAGTGATCCCCAGATACCATGTGATATCTAATCAGAGTCACTGAACTTTTCAAAATCACATCATTAGCGTCTGATCTGTGGAGACGCTGTAGCTACAGATAGCCGAATGACTTAATCTGATTATTATTTTCTCAAAATGTCAAATGTACAAATCTAATTAATGAAGTGTCTGGTAGGCGACAGGTTCATTTGACTAAAGCAGTTCAGCTCTCGATCTGTCACTGTGTCACATCACTCTTTCTTAGTCTGTTAGATGTTTATAAGCTCACATTCTCGCAGCGTTTGTTTCTTTGGTCTGTGTCAGTGTTGTGTTTGCTTGGGATCGGGGTGCACTCTTTGCTGTCTTCTGTACATTCTTGGTGACTGATGGGCTTTCTCTTTTTTTTTTCTGTGTTGCTCTCTGTCTCTGCCTTTTTTTTTTTTTTTTTTTTTTTTTTTCCTTTGCTGGCTTTCAGTGTCTATCGCTCCTCCTCCGCCCCCAATGCCCCAGCTGACTCCACAGATACCTCTGACTGGCTTTGTGGCCAGGATGCAGGAGAGCAGTAAGTGAAGAGGCTAAAGACATACTTCCCTCCTTATATACCGGACCACCCAGCATGCATTGTGCTCGTTCATCCTCCCCCCCCCACCCCCCTCTCGTTTGTTGAGAACAAATAACACCACCCTCTTGCAACAATGAACTGTCAAAGAATGTCTCATTAGACCCCTGTCATCATTTATGTAACTTGTAAGCAGCTTTATCTGTTGTCTGGAGACAAGTCTTATTTCTACAGCAACATTGAACACAGTTTTGTTACAGTTCAGTTTCTTGTAGCAGTAGAGTTGAATACATAACTGCTGGAATAATCTCTGTCTTGGCAGGGAAATAGGGGAAGGTGCAAAGTAATAGCTTGTTGCGTCAAAGCTGAGATTGATGAGGCTGTCACCGGCTCCGTTTAGCCTTATTTAGTTTTATTCAAGTGATTCTGTCTCTGGCTGAAGCTTGTTATTAAAATGATGAATTTACTTGTAGCGGGGGCGGAGCTGAGATGAATGATATTGTTTAAGAGAAAAAGTGCCAAAGGTCACTTCAAAACAGGACTGGAGAAGATGGGACTCTTTACTGCCCCCTGCTGGTGCAAAACCAGCAAAATTGTTAAATACTTAAATTTATTTTTGGACAGAAAGCAAGTTGGATGACTTTGGATAAAACTTTGAGACAATTAGTGCTAAAATAATTATTATTTTTATTTTTTTAAAAAGTGGTCAGCTTATTTTTTTACTGTTATAAACCTCTAACCTACTAAATAGCATGACTACACGTAATAATCATAGGCAGATAATTTCTTAAATCCTGTGTTATTACCTTTTTTCTGTAAGATGCATGCGTAGAGCTTCAAAGCTCGACAAGAGGAGCACAAACTACATTAACCTCTTAAGAGGCTTAAACATACAGTACATCATCCTATTAAGTGATCCATAGAAGCCCTAACAGTGATGCAGCCTGCTTGATGAATTCAAATATCTGACATACACACTCATTCGCATGCCTCGTCGTTAATTCTGCATGATTCAGCCGCCGTCTTCTCCACCGCCAGCCTCATGTTGACCAGCGACCTTTTGAAAAATCTCTCTTAAAGTGAAGTCTCTTGTTTTTTTTTGTTTAACAGTTGCAGATACTCCTACTCCACCTCCCCCTCCACCTCCAGATGACCTGCCCATGTTTGACGACTCTCCTCCCCCTCCGCCGCCTCCTCCAGTGGATTACGAGGAGGAAGATGCTGCTGTCGTGCAATATAACGACCCCTATGCTGACGGAGATCCACAGTGGGCGCCCAAGAACTACGTCGAGAAAGGTTTGGGGTCACGTTTAAGACGGATAAATCACTTCGAAATTGAATTGGTTGAGATAATTTTGCAGCAACTCCAACTGAACAAACATCTGTTTTCAGTGGTGGCCATCTATGACTACAGCAAGGACAAAGACGACGAGTTGAGTTTCATGGAGGGGGCGATCATCTACGTCATCAAGAAGAACGACGACGGCTGGTTCGAAGGCGTCTCCAACGGCGTCACCGGCCTCTTCCCCGGCAACTACGTGGAGTCCATCATGCACTACGCCGACTGAAGGGACCTCGCAGTATCAGTACAGTGTATTTATTCAGTCATATCATATCCACCCAGAGACTGACGGCAGCAAACCGACTCCTGAGACGCATTGATGTAACTGTATGATCTCCTTTTGATATGACAGAATCTTCTTTCCCATACTGATTGCAAATAAAATGAAAAGTAATATCTATTTAGTTTATTTTGGTGTTATATGGGCGGTTTGGGGGACGTTTATGGAATATGTAAAAAAATAAAATAAAATAAAGTTTCTAAAGAATCGGACTGCACGTGCTCACACGGCTTGAACTCAAAAGACGATGGTCACACAGCTGAAGGATGTACGACATCATCTTGCCTGGACAAAGATTTAAAGATTCAGTGTTGAATCCTTTTTGTGAACAAGAAATTATTACAATAGGTTTGATGGAACAAATAAAAATGTCAAATGTCATGTAAGCACCTTCAGTCGAAGTGTTTGTATTGTCACTTGTATATAACGTGAGCTGCAGCCACTTCTCTCTGTAATGTAAATTCAGTGAATGTCAATTATGATAGTTTTCACTAGTGGTGCCCTCCTCGACTCCATAAGGCTCATTCGTACGAAAAATAAACGCAAATGGCCTGTCGATAAGATACAAAATTTAAATACTGTGTATGGTATTTCAAAGATACAATTACTCCTGAACATCAGTCTTGGCGTTAAAGCATGCAAAAATTTTAATAGATATATTGTAACCTTAAGTTTATTGCCATTATGTTGTAAATGTATTCACTTTTTTTGTTTAATTTTTATTACTCTGTTGAAATCACTGAACTTTTTAGAAGTAAATTTCAGGCTTACCCACGGACTCATCTCCTTGTATTTGAACTTTTAAAATCATAAAAAAAAAAAAAAAAATGACATGGAGTTTACTTTTTCATGCATTTCGATCTGTTTGAAGCAAGAGAACACATTCCGGTTTTTTTGGCTTCTTATCAAGCATTTTAAGATTATGTCTCATCACTGTTAACTTTATACTAATCCACATCAAAAAAAAATCTGTAGGGTCCATTGGTAACTGGCAATAATGGATGACGGTTCTGATAAGACAGCAGGTAGTGGAGCAGTGATAATTAATTAAGACTGGAGTTGTGCCTGACACTGCCATGTGACAATTCAGATTGAACGTAGACCAATAAACAACTCTAATACCTCTTCAGTCTTGTCAAAGCAACAATGACCTGCTCTGGGTGGTTCGAGGACCCATGTCGAATGCTCTGAACATGTAAAATCCTCCGGGCTGCACAGGTGTACATAATAACTCAAGTAAAAAATCAGCCAGTCAATATTAGGTTTCACTCAGGTCTTGGAATCATCTTGATAACATTTGTTTTTATTTTTATTTTTTCCTGTTGGCCCTCGAACACACATCTAACATAACCTAACTTTTGACTTCAAAATGGAAGGTTAACATGCGTTTTTTTTTTTTTACCATTTCAGGATTATTGCAGCTAATGCCTTGATATTTTCCCCGTTTGCTTCAGTATATCCAACAACAAAAAAAAAAACATGTTCTGGCTCAATTCCATAGGTAGAAATATTGAAACCTCTCTGCCCTTCATTTGTATATATAATATGTTGATTGATTAATGTACAGTCTTTTATAATAAACAATTCTATGTACAACATGCATGTGTGATCACTTGGGGGGAATCAAAAAAAAAGAGAGAGAGAGAGGATTTGGCGTAAAAAAAAAAAAAAAAAACTGTTGGTTTATTGAGCACACAGTCATTGTGGATGTTAAGGCCTTGGCTGTTACAGGGCACTTTGCATTTACAGAAGTAACCGTATAACATTTCAACAAGTCAAAGAAAAGGACACATGACTGTTTGGCCTTCGTGGTGTGGACGGATCTCTAAAGACATCGACACGGATCCAAACAAACACACCGATGACAAAGATGCACTTCCGTCTCGTTTGGAATTACACAGATTTTTTTTTTTGCAACGCCGCTGCAGCTCCGCACTAGCGTTTTTAACAAACTATTACTAGTCACAGTTGGCTAGTTTGAGGCATGGGAGGCCATTGCAGTTACAGTACTGTATGCAGTGAAAGTTAGCGTCTGGGGTTTTCAGTGCCATCCGTTCATTTAAAATGATAATTTATTTCCAAATTGCCACCGTGATTCCGTTTAGGAGATCACAAGTACGTGCACTAAAAACCGAGTGTATTTATATGTCAATTCATTATTGAGAAACTCACCCTCTTGTATATTTTAAGGAGCAGTTGAGAGAGTCATGAAACAACACATATCAGTTCAGAGAGGCCCCTGCATGCAGTTTTGATCCCTTGATTCTAGTAGTATTCTGACAAACCAGCTTGCTGCCATATTGATTCAGAATTGGCACTAAAACCAGCTCCAGGGGTTCCTCCGAACCAGCGTCCCATCACCTCTCTCACCGCCTTTGTCTGACCCTGGCCTGCTCAGACACAGGGGAGAGGGGGGCCGGGTGAGTTCCCTTTCCACAGGTAGCTGCCTGAAGTGAAGTCCAGCAGTGGAGGTTCACTTGTCTCTGGTAAGCACCATCTCGGTGAGTCTGATGAGGGCGTCTCTCTCTGCGGATGGCCGGAGCAAACTGATCTGCTTGATGGCTTCTTGACAGTAGCGCTGGGCCAGGTATTTGGTCTGTTGCACGCCATCGCTCTGACAGAAGATTAAAAAAAGAGGGCGCAGAGGTCATAAATCTCTTAGTCTCCATCACAAACTGCATGAATACATAGCTGAAGACTCAACCAAAGCCCTGATGATTATACAATATCATCCTTTATGTAATTCACAATAAAAATATCTCAAATATGGGAAGAAAAATTAACTTCTTAATCAAATAAATGACTCCTTTAAGATCTTTGCTTACAAAACAGGAATCATCTTTGAAAATTTTAGGTAGAAAATCTGTAAACTGAATTTATCAACTTTCAAAGCCTTACATTTAATGAAATTAAGAATTCAATTCTGTATAAGATGTATTATTGATTATACCTGGAGGACGTACTGCCAGGCCCGGTCCACATCTCCTTTAGAGCTGAAACGTCTCATGATCATCGCGTGTAGCTCTGGAAACTGAAAAAAAATAGAAACAAACTTAAGTTTATATTATGCAAATCTACTCTAGTAACTTGATTTAGATGTAGTTTGATAAAAAACAGTCTTTTCATTGAATGTTGGTTCTGTTTTTGTGTCTTTTGTCGTCCTGTTATTTTGCACTATAAAAAAAAAATAATGTGTGTGTGAGATGGAGCTTCCTGCGTCTACATATGAGCAGCTAAAATGCTGAATCTCACCTGTTGACAAGCAAACAGAACTGGTCCAGTAGCCAATCCCAGTTTGAGGTCTGCAGCCGTGGGCTTCCCCAACTGAGCGGCCCCTGTTGTGAAGTCCAAAACATCATCCACCAGCTACAGGACAGAGAAAAATGAACATATATTATAATTCCATATTACTGTGGACATTGAATTCAATACTTCACACCATTATGGCCTTGTAGAAAACTAAATGCAGTGTAACATCCTTCCAGTAGAGGGAACTGTTATCATTTCTTAACAGAGTTTTGAGTCTTATAGAAAACTATAGATGACTATATGATGTAGCTGATAAGAAGTCTACTAGACAAAAAAAAAAAGATTTATGCACCAACCGGATCAAAACTCACCTGAAATGCGATACCGACATTCCTCCCATACTGGTAGGCTATTTCATGGACGTCAGGATCAGAATTTACGAGTATGGATACCTTGAGTGAAACAGAGCGGACAGTCAACAAAAAAACATTAAGTGCAGAAACTGAGGCTTTTCTCCATCCCTGTGCTATTTATGTGGAGACAGAACGTACATACTGCTTTACAACTGTTTGCAATGAGACTCGCCGTCTTCTTGAAAGTTTTCTCGAGGTAGTGTTTGAATCTCTCGTTCTCGTTCTCCTTTGAACCCAGCTGCATGAATTCACCTGGAAGCACAATCGGTACGGATTAGACGTCAGTATATGTGAATGTGAGTTACAGATTCTAATGCATGAACAATTTAAATGTACTGTACCTCTAACCAGGTCCTCTATCACCTGGGACAACACTTTTACAACCGTGATGTTACCAATACGAGCCAAAGCCATGGAGGCGGCTGATAGGATGAAATCCCCGGCCAAGATAGCCTGGAAAAGAGCAAAAAAAAAAGAAGATGAGTGAAGTGTTGCAGAGGAAAATAAACAGTTTATGAATACAAGTGAAAGAGTTACCTTTCTTTCACCCCACACTTCATTGATTGTCCTCTTTCCCCTTCGCTTATCTGATCCGTCTATAACGTCATCGTGCACAAGGCTGGCAGTGTGAATCATTTCTGAGATCATAGCTATGGCCCTCTGCCCCGGGAGCAAATCTCTGCAGAGGACAAAGACAGACAACAGATTGCAGAGAGTGAGATGAAATAAAAACCCTGGATTATGCTTCATATAATGATTTATTACAGGGTGGTGCATCTTCTCTTTGACCAGTGTATCACAGGTCACTTGTGGGTTAGTCGTGCCAGTAAAAAGTGTAATTAATATATATTTTATTGCACTACTGCGGCCACAGAAACAATTCAGTCTGATGTCTTTTTACCCATCTCTGTTGCTGTGGATGTTGAGGGCTCGGGCCATGAGGACAACTATCATTGGTCGGATCGCTTTGCCTTTGCCATCGAAATAGTAGTCACATAGAGAATTCAGCTCTTCTTTGGATACAATCAGCTCCTGTGAAGGAAAACAATCAAAAATGATGTCTTTTAATTCAAATAAACATCTGCTATACACCACACACACAAGTAAAATATGTCTTTTGTGCTTTTTATTTGCCTGGTAACACACTTTGTTCCTGCAGCTGCGAAGTAAAATCCAAGAAAAACAATGACTTTCTAATCAAAAAGGCTCCTGATTTACAGTACTCTCGCTCTAAACAAACTTTAGATCTTTGGAAATAATGTGAATTTTCAGTCCAAATCAGACTGCTTAACACTGCAGACAGTGTAGAAACATGAGGAAAACTTTACAATGTGGAGACACACTGCAAGTTCAGTGTAAAGTTAAGACACAACACATGATTCTGTGCAAGAACATCAACGAATCATACAGAAGAATAAGCAGGTAAACGATCTGCCATTTCAAACATGTTGATGTCGAAAATACGACTACCTTTTTGATGTCGTCATATAAACTCGTTAAGTCTTTCTGGGCTAACGTGAAAGGGTCTTTCAGCTTCGCATCACTATGTATTTTTCTACAACAGCACGACTGTAGCGCGGGATACAGCAACCTTGACTTGTGTCTGGAAGAGAAAAATACACAAACAGAAGATGTATGTAAGTGAACTGAGGATGTTGAAAATGGTCTGCATCGTAATTATCTGGTATGGCAAAACTTTATGATTGAGACAGATCACATCACAACTCACCTGATGAGAGATGAGGTAAAGTTTAAAGTTTTGGGGTTTATCTGTGTGGATCGTACTGATGGCTGTACCTGAAAGGTCAAAGGACATGAGAGCAAAGGATGAGTTCTCAATACACGCTACACATCAGGATATTCTATTGTAATAATTTGAACATTTTAAAACCAGAAGTGCATAATCTGACGATGGGCTGTAGTTACCATTGAGGACACTGAGGTCCTTGTTATCTCTTGATAATTTGGCGGTTGATCTTCTACAGTTCCACATATTTTATAATCTGATTCCAATGTTTTGGACTTTAATATGTTTAAATTTAATAACTTTTAGTGCAAACAAATTATAAAACAACAGCTTCGGTATTTTTCCCCCAGAACTTCCTAGTGTGTGGAGGAGGCTTTATTTTAAGGAAACTATTAGGATTAGTTGATCAGTCAGTTAAATAGAAAATGAATATCCAACTATTTTGATAAATGATGAATCATTAATTACATTTCAAGCAAAAATGCCAAACTTTTCCTAGTTCCAGCTTCTTAATCGTGAGTATTTGCTGCTTTTTCTTGGTCTAATGTGACTGTAAAATTAATATATTTGAGTTTAGCACTGTTGGACAAAAAAAATGAGTGATGGGCATTTATTATTTTGCCATTATTTTCTGTCATTTCATAGACCAAACAATTGATTAATCTGCAGTCTGCAGAAAAATGTAATGAAAATAATAATAATAATATTAATTTCAGCCGTACAGTGAACAGAAAAAAAAAGAAAGATTCAATGTGATGGAGGGTATATTACTGTTCTCATGACCTCAGTATCTCTAAAATAGTAGCTACAATCCTGATCTAATGATGTACATTTTGTGGTATTTGCTCTTTTATGCATTTTGTAAACTAACTAGAAAACTGGAGTGACACAATCTGAGTCAATGACAACTGAATGAATGAATGAATTAATGTACTGTAGGTAGGTACAAAAACATTTAACTGAATGGGAACTTGATTATCAACTGGTTGGAGTAAAGTGGACGGCTTAACAGAGCTTAATATAAGAGGTCTTGACCTCTGTACATACTGACACTCCCTGCAACAAGTCAACATTCAATTGTGAAATTCTGCCAAGAAAGCCGGAAACTCTTGCAAAAGACAAGACAGCAGATACATGGTTGGAAAATGTCACGGGCGTGGAGTAATACAGCTGTCAGTTGAGTTAAACCACCATCCATAGGGACCGACTGACAGCTCTGCAGTACAGCCATAGTATGTATGACCTTCCTGGGCATGACAGTTTCTCCAAGCCCGGTGTCCTACTAGCGGCAAACTCACCTCGTTCCGCGGCCCGGAGCTCCAGGACGCCCGCCCCAGAGAGGACACGGAGAGAGACACAGACCTGCCGTTATAATGCCACACAGTTTCTAATAAACTCGCGCTCGAACAGTTTGTACTCCATCTCCGGCATTGCCACAACCAGGCACCCGCCATGTTCCCCGACAGCGTGCATCGATGGGAACGAGACGCTGATTTTCCTAGGATGGTGAAGTCATTACCCGCCCTACTCTGCCTCTGATTGGCTAGTACACGTTGCCTTCGTTGGTTGGGTTTATGTATGAGGAATGAGATTGGTTAAGATTAAGGTACGAATATAAAAGTAAGCCAATCACATGCAGAGTAGGGCGTGTCATGACTTCGCCATCCTAGTAAAAAAAAACCCTTATATATATCGCGATGGGATGGGTTATATATGTAAACGGAACCGGAAAGCAGTAACCGGGCAGCAGTTGATGACGCTCAACAACAGGGAATTAGCCGTATGGGGCAGAAAGTGAAGATGAATATGAGCGAAAACCTTTAAAAGAAGTCTGGAGATATAATGTGTCTTCTTGTACGTCTCCAGGAAATATACTAACGTTAGTATCTAAGTAATGTTTGGAACGAAGCTAATGCTAACTGTAGCTATCATACCGGTGTTGTCATATGCGGGTTGTTATGTCTAATAAACCTACCTAAACTAACATTACCTACCATTTTTATTCCCTCAGTTCCTTAGTACGGGTTATAGCTTCATTTATGGACAGGTTTTATTCATATTTGTTAGTATATTAATCAGTTTTTAGTTAAAAACTGATTGCTAGTTGCTTTAAATTAGGGTTCCTTCTGGGAAAATGAAGCATAATTAAAGTGTAATTGATAAACTGTTTGCATTGGTGGCTGTATGTCATTAGAGGAAAGTAATTCAGTACATCTACTCATGTATTTAGTAGCAAATTTGCATGTGTTTTCTTGAGTAGGCTATATGCTTTTATTACTACTGCTGCAATTTTTATAGTTACTTTGCAGGTTCAGTTATAGATTAAACTACCAAACAGTGTATTGAGTAGTTAAAATTACCGACACTTTAACCAGCCACAATTCTGTTTACACATTAATGCATTAATGGTAAATTCATTCAGAATATATTATATATAATAACATAGTTTGATGGCCATTCTGCATACTTGTTAAATTCATTTTGATACTGCACGTTTTGCTTATAATACTTCTAGATTGCAGGACTTTTACTTGAAGTGGATTATTTTCACACTGTGGTATTATGAATTTACACAAGTAAAGAATTAGGTTACTTCCACTTCTGCTGTTTGCCTTATGATCATGACCACCTGTAAGTCATGGTTTACCTCTATTTGTTCAATCTACAGCTGTATCTCTGTGTGCAGAATCTGGTACATTTGAGGTAGCTGCTCTATTTGTGGAAATGTGGAGCATCTACAAAGTTTTAGTCTTTGCTCTGGTGGCAGCATCAAGCTTCACACCTGTCTATTTCCTGGAGTTCTGCCGAACTACTGACCCTGACTGTCACAGTCATGACAACACAGCATCAAACACCCAGCCGTCCCCACACACATTCAAATCCAGGTGGAACATGAGTGCTGCGAACCTCACACAGGACCTGGACCAATTCAGAGTCTCCTGCAAGAAGCTCATCGGTAAAACTGATTTGAGGAAATGTATAGATAGAGGTCAATATAATAATAGAGCATCAATTGATGTTACCATTCTGTCACTTTCTGCAGATGCATTTCCAATCGATAAGGTCGATGGCAGTTTTGTTCGCACTGTGAAGAACTGCATATTCTCTAAATCCATTCCAACCCCACTGAAAGGACCATTAAGCCTAGCAGCAGTTTCTAAGGTGATGTTACAATATCATCAGCATCATAGACTTTTTACTTAATACCATGAAGAAGTCATTTATTTCTCAATTTGCCTCAACAGGATGTCATTGAAGGGATCTTAGATTTGGATCCGACTGTGACACTGTCTGATGATTTTCTTCATTATGCCAGTGGTGGCAGACTGCTACCAGGATCAATACCTCTTGCACACAGATATGGGGGTCATCAGGTAGTGTTTGTTTTCGTTTTTTTATTAACACTGGCTTACATTTTCTATATATATCCTTAAAATGACCAGCGTATTTTGCACAAACTACCACCAGGGGTCGGAATTGACAAATTTCGCCTGAATTTTTCTCAACTTTATTTACAGTAGACTATATAGCACGTTACACACAACACAGTTGATCCAAAGTGCGTTACAACACAGGAAAACAAAACAGAATAGAAGAAAAGAAAAGAAAGAATAAAAACAAAGCGTTCATTCAATTAAATGTATTCAAATAGGTGAAAAGAGGTACTTTTTAGTTCAAAAACAGACTTTTTAAAGATAATATGAACAGGAAAATACATATATACTGTATTTTTGTATGTTTTAGATTACATCCTAACTAAAAATGATAAAACTTAATGTTTCAGTCATATGTCCATAGCTGAACTGAGCTGTCACTTGATGTCTTATCCCTACAAATACCTGGATTCTCATATAGGTTTCTTTAATCAAATCATCCAGGCAGATGTTATTTTTGACCAGGGACATTTATAGTATGACCCCAAGAGATTTTTCATCATTTGACAACAAAACTGTTTAACAAAGTCTAGAAAAACTGGAAATGAATTTCCTTTAAGATAACAATACATGTGCACATCTGGGATAAGATTTGGCCACATCTGGTCACAATGAAATTGAATTTTAAATATCTTTTTCCTTCTTCTTCTATGGTAGTTTGGCTACTGGGCGGGTCAGCTGGGTGATGGTCGAGCACATTCCCTCGGTCAGTATACCAACAGGTGAGAGCTTTTTTTGGATTTGGTTCCTCATATACTTAAAATTTACTGTAAAAGGACTGTTAAAGTTCAAAACTTCTCTACTTCTCTATGTTCTCTATGAAATGTGTCATTTCACAGGAAAGGGGAAATATGGGAACTCCAGCTTAAAGGCTCTGGGAAAACACCATATTCAAGGTATGTTGAAAATGGAACAAAGAAGAAAAAGAGAAAAAATCTCTTTTTCTTCTTTGTTCCATTTTCAGTTTGTATGATTTTACATCCTGACCTGCATTAGGGGAAACTCCCCAAAAAAAGCCTGGTAAATGTTAATACAGACATCAGAAGCAGATTAAAATAATCTGTAAATACTGTTAATACTGAAATACCATGGTCATTGAATATTTATACTGAAAAAGGCTCTGTTTGTTTACAATATCTCATTTACATCATCGATAGACGTTTTACAGGATTATCCCTGGATTTATACATCAGAATTTAAATTTAAAACCAGATTATTTGTCATGAAAGCAGAGGCAACCGTCTTCTATTTGTGAATCGAATGATGAATCTGAATGTATGAATTTGAATATTTCACTGCAGGTCAGGAGACGGCCGAGCTGTGATCCGCTCGTCTGTCAGAGAATTTCTGTGCAGCGAGGCGATGCATTTCCTGGGTGTTCCCACCAGCAGGGCCGCCAGGTGAGAGACCAGAGAGTGACAGTGATGAATGAAAGGTGACACAAGAGGGGGGGTAAAAATTGCTGTCTGACTAATTAAATCTGTATAAAGATATGCAAGGATCTGATTTGAGGATGACTGATAATAACTGTCACTTATTACTTTTACTGGTATCATATAATAGGGGCAGTTTTCTGGGCAATATGATGGTTTAAAATTTTGAATCAAAACATTAATTTTGTTGTCAGAAGTTTGTGAGAAGACAAAAAAACATATCTGGACTATTGTTGAATTTGTCACCTTACCTTGTAACCTTATTAGCCATTAAGCTTGATAAACTAAGATCAACTCCTTTGAGCATTCAGCAGGTGTTGTATTGTGTTTGACACCTGTGAAAGGGTAGACATGTTTTGGAAAGAATTATAAGGCAGGAACCAGGTGCATGATTTTTCCCCTGACCTTTTAATTATTTTGTCAAGTGTGTTTATTATTGACCTGATAATTACTTGATTTATTTCAGTCTTATTGTAAGTGAGGAGCCGGTGTTTAGGGACCAGTTCTACAACGGCAATGTGAAGACAGAGAGAGGTAAAGTACAGCAAATTCATGCAAAAAGTTATTTGCATTAAATTAATTATTACACATAGTGCGTCACAGCTGTTTTACATGATTGTTTTCCATTAGTCCTCAGTATTATTTATTTTTATTTTATTCCCAGGAGCTGTTGTCCTCCGTTTAGCCAAGTCATGGTTTCGGATTGGATCATTAGAAATCTTGTCTCAAAGTGGAGAGATAGATCTTCTGAGGTGAGACCAATCTGATGAGGTTCTTTTATAATATCACTCATTTCAATTTTTATTTTTATTCTATTCTTTCTACTACATAAAGTATACAACATAACATAACATAAGTTCATTGTATTGGTTTTAGAAAGCTGCTGAACTTTGTGATTGATGAACATTTTCCTTCCATCAATTCAAATGACCCAGATAAATATTTGGTAAGTTATGTTGAAAATATGTAGTCATTATTATTGTTTTGCTCATCCAGTATGAGGTTTTACTTGATGTTGCTTATGTATAGGAAATAATAATCCATAATATGGTGTATTCTGTATATCATACCTTCTTTATTGGTTCATGATTTGTACTTTGTCATATTTTCGTTTTTCTAGGTGTTTTATACCACAGTTGTAAATGAAACAGCACATCTAATCGCTCAGTGGATGTCGGTCGGGTTTGCACATGGTGAGAAGATACTGTTTTGCCTGAACATTGAATCGCTCAGCTTGTACATCAACTGATTTTTTTTTTTGTGTCATCGTGACAGGTGTGTGCAACACAGACAACTTCAGTCTCCTGTCCATCACCATCGACTACGGACCGTTTGGCTTCATGGAGTCGTACAACCCCAGTGTGTGCGATGATGCATGTCTGAGTTGACCTGAAATATCTGAATGTCCTATTTTTCTCAGCTGTCAAACTGCTGTTTTACACTTGCAAACTCTTGCAGATTTTGTCCCAAACACGTCTGACGATGAGGGCAGATACAGCGTAGGAGCTCAGGCTAACTTCGGACTGTTCAACCTGGAGAAGCTCCTGGACGCTCTCAGTCCTGTGCTTTCTAATAAACAGCAGAAAGAGTAAGAATAACACATATCTGTTTGTCTTAAAGGTGTTTTGGGTGACCTGTATCGACTTCTGTTGGTCACCAAAGAAACTGCAATAATACTTATAGAGCTGGACTCAAGATCTTAAATGATGACGTACATTGTCATTATGTTAAATACTTGAAAAACAAAAGCAACATGCAAAGTAAGGCCCGTAATATCTTTAAAAGTATAACTGTTCACTGACTTCTTGTCTATTTTCAGGGCTAAAATCATCTTAAAGGGATATGTTGATATTTACCAGATGAGGTAAGTTCAATTTGAAATGTTGACCTGAATTGGTTTCCCTCATGTTCTATCTTAGCCATGATAATAATAATATGTTGTTTTATAATTATTTTCATGTATCTATTTCAGGATTCACCAGATATTTCAAGCAAAGCTGGGGCTCCTTGGTGAGGAGGAGGATGATGCTTATCTCGTTGCCTTCCTGCTTAAGGCAAGTTATTTATAAATCTGAGTTGCATGCTCCAGTAAATCAGTCTCATTTCAGGGGCTGTTTTCATATTATACTTGTATTAATGTCTTACATGGATAAACAACGACGTGTTTGTTTTCTCCCAGATGATGGAGGACACACAGTCTGATTTCACCATGACCTTCAGGCAGCTTAGTGAAGCTTCGGCCGAGCAGCTTCACAACAGGGACTTCACACAGGTAGAGCTGAAGTGGGAATCTGTTATGTTTTGTTTTTACGTTAACAACAATTTTAATATTTTCTCTGCATCTCCAAGAGATCATCTGACATTCTCTGTTTTGTATTTATTTGTTTTTTTTATAGCAGCAAATGTAAAAGTAAAATATAGGATGAAAAATGATAATAAAATACCTAAAGATACATGTGTTGACTATTATTATTTCAATTTATCTAAATAGTAGAGCTCCAGCAATCAACAGAAAATTAATTGGCAACTATTTTGATAATCAATTAATCATTTAAGTAATTTTTCCACGAAAAAAATGCACATTCCCTGGTTCAAGGCTCTCAAATGTTTGAATTTGTGGCTTTTCTTGGTCTTACAGAAACGTAAATGTAATATTTTGAGGTTTTAGACTGTTGGTTGAACAAAATAAGACATTTGAGGACGTCACCTTGGACTCAAGGATGTTGTGATGGATGTTTTTAAAAATGTTCTGATGTTTTATTGACCGAATGATTAATTGTGAAAATAATAGTGAGATTAATAGATAATAAAAATAATTGTTAGTTCCAGCCAAATTAAATAGTGAATTAGTGTTTTATTAGTATGCAAGTAACCCACATGCAAAATGTAGCTGCTGCTACAACAGCAACAGTGAAGCTATTCAGAGGTTCAGTTTTTATATCGAGGCGTCCTTTTCATGTTTTTATTTTTATTTGTTTTGTACTAGATGTGGGCTCTTGAAGACTTGTCATCACACAAGCAGTTCTCCGATTGGCTCAATATGTACCTGCTGCGGCTCAGCAGGTAAGCAAAAACATATAATAATATGTCAGACTGTCAGCTCAAGTGAGTCTAGTAACCCACAGTTTGTCTAAAAAAAAAGGTTCACATCAGGGCATTTTTTTGTGCTTGAAAGCACCTGATATACTCCCTCACTTCTATCTGTGTGTGATGAGCATAATGATGAATATATAATGATTTTTCGTTCTGTTCAGACAACCAAATGATAACGATTTGGATCGTCAAGACAGGATGAAAAGTAAGCCTCTAAATCACTAATCAGTTCAACCATGATTACATTTTTTTTTAAATTTGATACAAATTAGAGAGGATTCACTTTCACACATTTACAAATGTGATGTTGTAATAATAATGATGTCGTAACTGAAGAGAAACAGGAAGCTCTTCATCTGATTGCGTAAAATATCTTGCAGCTGTAAACCCCCGATATGTGCTGAGGAACTGGATGGCAGAGTCTGCTATAGGGAAAACTGAGATTAATGATTTTACAGAGGTATGTATTTGATAAATAAGTGATATTTAAGTGATATTAAAATTTTCACTTATTATCCCAAATCAATGCAATATCCCAGTATATTTGAATTGTTTATTTTTAACCTGGTGTCATTCGTGTTTTGCCCACTAGGTGGAGCAGCTGCACCATGTACTTTCATTTCCTTTTGTTACACAAGAGACTGCAGAGGAGGCAGGCTATGCAGCAAGACCTCCACTGTGGGCTAAGAGGTTAAAGGTCAGCTGCTCTTCTTGAGTGACTCGTGAGTAGCGAGATGCTAAAAATGAAGAGGAATTTCAACTAATCTTTTGTGATAGTTTTCTTTTCTTTTTTCTTTTTGTCATGTTCTGCCATGTTGGTGGGATATGTTTGGTCCAAATTGTCAAGGTCGTGGTTGTTTCTTGTGTTTTTCCGCTGATTATACCTATTCTGTGTGGATACAGTGACTGACAGCTATCAGATACAGTTCTCATGGCCACAAAAAATTAAACTGTAATTGTAGTTAGCTCATAAAATTGTATTTTTACAGTTTGGCAGTTGAAAATACACCTGTACATGTTATAATTGCAGAATAAAGACAAAGATGAAGTTGCTTGGGAAGCCTGTTATGTTGCTTTTTTAAGGATCCAGATTGACAATTCATCTCATAACATGCTTTCAGATGTTCATATGTTGTCTCCCAAACACACACATATACACACACCAGAGCCAGTAAATGGAAACCAGGTCCAGTGCTTTTTACATTTCTGAGGGTTTTATAGGATTTTTGAGGCGTTATGTTAATTGATTATGTGGCTTTAACATCTTCATACAACATGCTTTTAAAGCAGCCAATCACAGCAGGCTCCACACAGTGACAGAAGAAAGTAGACCCAGAAATTCAATCGAATAAGAAATTATGTTCAGTTCATGCATTTCTTATACCACCAGGAATGTGAAAAATGTATTTAACTAACAGTCTTTTAAAAACGAACTGTAATCAAGTAAACGCTGTATTCTCTGTAAAAGCAGGATATGCATTTTTACAGTATTTACATCCATCTCAGAAAACATGACAGTATGTACAGTTCTGTATAAATGATTCCTTAAAGTATGAAGACAGCATTACAGCATGACATGCATGACAGTATTTCATAATGTACATAAAATTACCCTGTTTTTTATTAAAACAGAAGTTTCTGAGTTAAAAAAATGTTAAAAAATCGACTGGTTTCCAAACACTGTATAAAATTGATCTTTGATCATATATAACAGTCTTTGAAGTATTAAGTTTCCCTCCGGACATGGAGGGTTCTAAGACATGTTTAAAAACTATTCTGCTTTAAACAATAACATTTGTACACCAGAAACATCAGTTAGCTGGTTATGAAATCTTAAAATTACATGCATTCCTCTCAATGCAAACAGTTTTCATTTTCAAAAGTTTCATTGCTGGACACAAGATGTCTAACTTCACTGAAAAGACAGCTCTCAGTGTGTATGACCACCCGAGGCTTCTCCACACTTGTGTAGGTTGCATATGTGACCACGATTGGCTCCAAACAATTTGTGCTGTCACAAATCATGTTCAGGTACCTTTAATACAGGTTTTCAGTGGACAAGTTCCTCAACAGAGAAACTTTCCTCAACAAAAAAAAATTCTTCTAGTGTAAAATTCTGCACGTTGTGAAGATCCAATATGCTGGTGACGATAAGAAGAAGTAAAACACATCCTCGAGTGGATTTACTCGATTAATGAAAGATTAGGCTGTAAATAAGCAGTTAAGAAAAAGGATGATGAATGCAAATGAGTCTTGAGTCTTAATTTATCTCAAGTAGGTAGTTTCTACCTGGAGATGTAAGGTACAGATGAGCTTTTTTTTTTCTCAGCTTAAGAAGAGGCTGATTAAAGGTTAAGTTGGACCTATATTTATATTCAGCCTCCTCAGGTTAATGATCGCTGCGCTTCTTCTGCATGGCAAGCATCAGTTCTGACATGAAGTCCCCACCTCCTCCTCCACCCCCTCCTTCTTGCAGTGCCGGTGTAGTCCTCTTTGGCGGAGCAGGAGGCATCTTCCTCACTGACCCGGCAGGCCGCAGAGCTGCTTGCGGGGCCGGAGCAGCAGGTGGAGGAGGTGGCGGAGGCGGAGGGGGTGCTCCAGCGCTTATGAATACTGGCTGAGGTGGAGGCGGTAGGAACCCTGGATCTGGTGGTGGAGGAGGCAGAGACTGGTCCATACCACCGAAACGAGCCGGTGGAGGTGGTAGAGAGTTGACCGGCGGAGGAGGTGGCAGAGAACCGAAGCCAGCAGCCGGAGGAGGGGGAGGGAGGAAGTCTGGTGGAGATTCTGAGCTGTCGTCCATGGGTGGATCTGGCGGGGGAGGAGGGAGGTTGTCCATTGCAGGCGGAGGTGGAGGGAAGTTGGTTGGCAGTTGTCGCTGGGGAGGGGCAGGTTTGAGGGCAGTCTTGGTAGACATAGGAGGTGGTGGAGGAGGGAGGGCTGGGTCTGGAGGTGGTGGGGGGAGGAAATCGTCCAGTGGTGGGGGCGGGAGATTTCCAAAGTCCTGAGAAGACACAGAACATAACATAATGATACAAGATGAACAGGAAGTGGACAAAGTTTTACAATTTATTTTAACCAAAGGCCTGTGTTTGGGCAGGGTCTTTATATCAGAAAGATAGTCTTGGTTGCATCATGGGAAATGTAGGATCTAGTATTTTTGGAGCTCTTCCCAGACTAAAAGTCAGGATATCTCAGCCTTTACTACTTTGATTTTGATGATTCTTTCTTAGATATCTGTCTGCTGAGTCCACCATCTTAAAGCATGAACAATACTAAATTGTTCGATCTCCTAAAAAGCCAAGAAATGATCTGTTTCCAGCTTTTCAAACATGAATTTGCTGCTAATGTGGCTTTTTTTTTCTGTATTAAGTCATCAAATACTGTCTCCTTGGGCCCTTTCCACTGCTGTCTAACATTTTATAGATAGATTAATTGTTGAGTTTGAGGATTTGTAGTTTTCCCTATTTCATACTATCATAATCTGAATCTATTTGGGTTTCCAGCTGTGTATTAAGAGATAGTAAGATGACATCTTAGGCCCTGAGAACTTGTGGTGTTTCTCCTTACATTTTTCTTTTCCCGATATTTAAAGAAACAATTCATTAATCAACCAAAATCATAATAAACATATTGATTCATAATGAAAATAATCATCCCAAACATTGAAATTCATACCGTAGAATCAGGTCTCGGTTGGGGCTTTGACGCGTGCCCGTTGGCCTGGCTCGGTGATTTGGCTGGGACAGAAGAAGAAACACTCATGAGTGAACATACTGCACAGTGAAAATGTTTCTGTTCATATCACTACATCTGGCTTGTTTCACAATGTCAGTTAGCCGTCACATAATCAGCGAAACACTCAGTTAAGGGGAGATTGTGTGCTGTGCTACCTTTGACGGTGGGTGAGGGCGTTGATGGATTGGAGCTTGATGGAGTGCTGCGGTTCGTCCACACAGAGCTGACAGCAGCCTTCCTCTCGGCTGTTTTATAGTTTTCATACAGCGACACACCGTACTGGAAGTGCAAGAAACACACCGCAGAGTTTATACTGTGTCTTCTGGATTAGTGGACATTATAGCTTATCATTAAATGTAGAATTGCTCCAATTTACCTTTGCAATTCGTATTCCAGTGACCCAAAGATTCATGGACCAAGCATCATCACAGCACAGGTACTTGATATACTGAGAATCCTTCTGGATCTGAGGATGCTGTGCAGACAAATACAAAGAATAAACATCATTATGTCAGTAATATACTCTGAGAAGTACTAGTTTGGAAAATACAAAAAGTACAAATTGTAGTATTCCTTTTTGTTTTTTAGTTTCCTTAACAAAATTCCACATTTACACAAATCCTCTCATTTTCCAGGAGTCTCTAATGCTAAAAAACTTTGACGCTGAACACACTGTAACAGATTACGCCCTTGCTTTTCAATATAGTTTCCGTTTAAAGTGTAATAAGCTGTTTTCTGGGGCAACGACAGACCGAAACACACTCAATAGTAGTGTCTAGGGAGACGATGCGTCACTGTGACCTCCTTCTTTCTGGCTGTTGTCCTACTACTCTATTTTAGTATATTCAAAGAAAGAAAAATATCCCTTGACTCATGCTGTGATTAGATATGATTCAGTGTTTTCCACTAGATAATTTGGTTATATTAAGGGTATCACAGGATACCACAAGGGGGCAGAGTGAGTCTAGAGAGGGTGTTAAAGGCCAATACAAGTTAAATTTGATTTTATATTTTGAACTTATATTGTCTAGGATTGTCCAGACAGCATTTGTGAACATAAACAGAAGGAGGACCAGAAGGTACATGATGTAATCTTGTGACAGGATCAATCAGATGCTTGAGTCACATGCTCAAATAGTGTTTTCTAAAATAGTAGGAAATGCACTCTCACCCCATTGTAATGATTACAAAGATATTTGTTGTACAATGCTTACTGTATAGGTGTAATTTTAGCTCAAGCGTCAGTTTTTCCTCTGAAGAGGAAGTTACAATTTAAGCTTATTGTCCTGATATCAGTTCTACATAATGGGGATGTTATTAGAGATCACCTCAGGCAGCTCTGAATATTTAACTGCTAAATTGTTTTTGCTGGCATCCTTGAATAGCTACAAAACACACCTTCATTGAACACAGTTGAACACACATTGAATTGAACACTTTGGCAGCTTCACTTATTGTCATATCATCTTCGTCACCATCTACTAAAAATAGCTGCTTTTATTGAGCTTTACAAACAACAATAAGGATAGGATAAGAGATTACATGAAACCCGGCTAGCCTTCCAAAATGTCCGCTCTGACAGGTCATTTTCCCTTGCCCTTGGCCGAGCGGCACCTTATAGCCTCCTCCCTTCAGCTCGGACCTTGAGGACTCTCTTTCACTGGAAGGTAATTCAGTTTCTTTGCCTCTCTAAGCTCTTTTTGCTTTGATCCTCAACATCTAGTCTAATGGTATCTGCTGATTCTAGTGTTTCCCAGACGAGATAGAGGAAAAAGAAATAAAGGAGACTTTCATATCCCTTTAAGACTGACCAGCAACTCATCAGGTTCTTGCTTTTTCCATTTCCGTCAGCACTTCTTAGCCTTAAATGAGAGCAGTATACTTCCATCATTGCTAATATGCTCAGATTTGAAAGTACTCTTTTAATGAAACGCATGACACTTTCGATTTCTTTTAAAGAAATTAGGAACTGTTTAAAAAAGTCATCTTGTTCATTTTTCACTCTCGCCACTTTCAGATGAATTAAAGTAAAACTGTCTTCTTTCACTTCTTCAAATTTAACTATTTATTGCTTTTCACATTTCCAGTAGAGCGAGCAGCTGCAAAGCTGACAATGCTGTACACTCAGAAACTACCATGCAGAACTAAATTCTGCATTAATATCTCTTGCACTCTGCAATAGGCTGTGTAAGCTATGCAAAATAGCACCAACCAGTATAACAGCTACTGTAAATTGTGTCAGTGTCAGTGTCATGGTGAGAGGAAATAACAGCTTTTCTGTTTATCCGTTCCACAGTGAAAGTATGTGACTTTGAGGCAAATTAGACTAATAAGGAAACAATTTAAAGCCAACTTACCTTCAGAACAAAGCAGAAGTCAGTCGGGGCCTTGTATTTTGTCTTCAAATCTTTGCCGTAGTAGACATTTAAGTTGTCCAATTGGACAAAGCAGACGAGATCACGGGATGACTGAAAAGAAATTAAAAAAGGATTACATTATAAGATGATCTGCAGTGTCTTTTTTTCCATGAGTTTGTTTATCTATTCCATGCCATGCTACACAATAGTAGAGCATCATGTACTGTATGAATGGTATGTTTGGGGGGATGAGCTGCCAAGAGATGAAAGATATACAGTAAGGGAATATGCTGTAGGTATTCAGCTGTGAGTAGAAGCTCTAGTTACGTTCAGCGATGCATGAAACAAGACTGGGGTTGATAAAGCAGAGAGTCTACATGCTAGAACTTTATAGTCCCGGTGATTAAAGAAAAAAAAAGACCTTTCATTAAGGTTTTAGTTAACATTGCAAAAAAATCTTGATATCTGCTGGATTTTAATTTTTACAACTGAGTATCAGCTGCTGTATGTTTGTTTATTGTCTGGCTTTTGCCACAAATGATGTTCTCTTTTGACCCCTGACCTTTGTCTTCCCTTTGGGCACATAGTAAATTCCTGAGGCCCTCAGCTGGAAGAGCCGCTGCTTCCACGACTTCTTGCCGTCTTCTTTGAGGTACAGCACCCCCTCAAGATCAGGCACGATGATGGAAGTCCCGCAGAAGTTCTCCTGCGGAGGTGAAGAGGGGATGAAAGAGGTCGAGAGGAGCTCCCACAAGGGGAGAATGTCACTTTAAAGAAAATATTTCACTTATGGGTTCATGTGGGTGCATGAGTTTATTTACCTGTATTAATATATCCTTGTCTCTGTCTTTTATTTCTTTCAAAGCTCTCATATCCTTTTTCCATAGATAAAAGTTCTGCAGGAATAAAACAAAGTACATTAAGGATTACGTTATACTGGCACATGGTTTTGTCAGTTGGGAATTTTTTTAATCAAATGTCCGATTCCTTAAATATGCATGATAATCCCGATTTTCAGTGGAATGATTTAATCTAAATGTTGCCTCAGATATTGTTCTATGTGGTCAAGAATAAATCACTGAATACTTTACTTTTCTCCAGAAGAAAAGTCAAATGTTAACATATTGAATATCTTAACAAAACATTGGCTATTCTCAGCGGAAAAAAAATAATCATTATCAGCTTTTAAAAAAACCCTTAAAGCCAAGTCATTGTCCCTCTGTGACTGCGCTAGTTTGATTTCATATCATAGTCTAGGCCTGTGTTTTTATTATGATGAGAGAAAGCCCAAAGGGGGTTTCTATTTTGGTAGCTCGTGTCAGAAGTTAAAACTGTAAATTGATGGGGACATACTGTATAAAACAGATCTGTCTTTTGTTGGGGAGGACGTGGGAGACATGATGGAGTACTTTAAAAATGAGAATATCTCACCAGTTTTCCAACCCGCCTATTTGTCTCTGCCAACAGACCGAATCCATTAAATTCATTGAGATTATAAAGGGGTCCCATTATATCAACAAACATGCCAAGATCTCAATGTCTTATGCCTCAAGCTGTTTTGTCTGATATATTACAGTGAAGACATAAATGTAAGGGGTCATCCTGCAAGAGGAAAGACATCTCATAATTCAGACAACAATTCATCAGTGAAAACATCCAGATGGTGCTCAGCTGAAACAATGTGGAGATAGATTTGCACAAACCAAAGTTAAGAGCAATGAAATAGCCAGTGTTGGACTTTTTAGATGTCACGCACATCATCTCTGATCACCCAGTATTATGTTTAGAGAAGTAAAGGCAGTCTGTGTTGGTTTATAAAGGTGACTAACCTGTGGGTTTTTGAAAACCTCATTTTTTTCCTTCCTCTCTTGAAAGAGGACTTTGTTCTCGCTGTCCCTTGTCCACGCTGAGAGTGGCTCCACAAGATTTTCATGGTCTTCAAATGTTCGCTCTGTCAAAAGAGAAATTTAGATGTCAGCAAACCGGAGGGAGAAGATGTATTCAGATACTTAAAGCCACTATGTGTATATTTTGAAAGTTCTTTTTTGTAAAAAACTGAGACAAAACCCACAGTTTAATTACCATAAGGGTGCTTTACTTGAAAAATGTCATATTATAGACATTGTGGCTTTAAGTAAAAGTACCACAATGCATCTATACTCCATGACAAATCATGAATTGATTACTGAACGGGCCTACTGGAAACAGGGTCGGGGGGGGGGGGTGGGTTCTGTTTGAAATGACTGTTTGCGGTTTCACTCAGCCAAAGGGCTGAGTGAGGGGTGGGGATGTTCCGAATGCATTTTTTAGCCCCTAATCTCCTTGGATCTTGAGTATCTGCCTACACCAACTTTGATGTGGCTATATTTCTGTCCTTTATAGCTGGTAGGTAGGAGGGGGGGCTTTTTAATGTGTCTGCTCCCAATAGCCCACTGGTTAATTATCCATAACTGTGCTCTAGCTATTATCAGTAAAATGTTCCAAAACTAAAATTACTCATTAAGAAGAATGACCCTTCAGAGGTTTAAACTGCTGTAAGCTACATTTTAATGTTGAAGCTGATCCACTACTTTATGTACATTTGGGTAGCAATGCATGTGTCACATTACTATTTTTATTTTTATCTGAAAAGTAACTAGTAGCTCCTAGTGGAATAAAAATTAGGATATTACCCTCCTTATATGTCAAAATAGGTTGTTTGTCATTGTTGAACTGGCCTAAATGACCATTACAAAACAATACATAAGAGCCTTTTCTGATCTACCAGATCTAGTCATGGTTTGGTAAAGTTTAGACAAATAAAACTACTTGGTT
This sequence comes from Thunnus maccoyii, assembly GCF_910596095.1. NCBI lineage: Eukaryota > Metazoa > Chordata > Actinopteri > Scombriformes > Scombridae > Thunnus > Thunnus maccoyii. The sequence continues at coordinate 7,558,642 of NC_056553.1, read as the reverse complement.
TTATTTAAAAAGATCTTTTGGAAAGATTGTAGTCATGGTCAAAATAAACCAACATTGACTGTTGGTATGAGATAGGACTCTTACCTGGAAAACAATCATTTTAAGCATTTGAACAAAATGATTGTGTTTTTCTGGTGTGGATAGTCTCAGAAATGTAGCGGAGAAGCAGTCAAAACACTAAATTGAAATACTCAAGTAAAATATGACCTAAAATTGTATTTAAATCCTTTGCAGCAAACACAGCTAATATATATCAGCCATAGAAAATCATTTCTCAGCACATTTAAACACTAATGTCATGACTTGGCTTTGGAAAATGAAAATTGTGTCAAGTTTATTTTCTCACACTGAATCAACAGTACATTATTATTTAAAGCAGAATCTACAATCATCTTTAATCTTACTTTATGGTCTTCATGCTCCCTCTGTTTAGCTTTGCACCATAAAACACATCAAAACAAATGCTTCACAACATGTACAGTAGTTCACTGTGTCACTGTATCTGTAAATCAGCTGAGCTTGCTACAAAGTCAACTTCACAGCTGTACGATTGTCTATTTCAAATGGGGTGAATTAGGAAAGGGCTGAATAAAATACAAGCCTTTCTGTTTGCTGGAAAGACTTTAAATGGCACTAAACCTCGAAAACACATTAAGAGTACTTTCCACCTCCTCCTTCTTCCTCTCTGCCCACACACACACTCGTTGCCGTAGATCTCCATCATGTATACTGGGCATTTGACTGTAGTTTAGCCATGGTCCCCAATTACAGGTTACTAGCCGAGACAGAGGTAGGCATTAAATAAATTGCTGCCAGGGTTCCAGTCTATAGTTTGACTATTACAATCATTAAACGGATGGTGTGACTTTGCTGCTGGAGCAAGTTATTATGAGAAGAAATCCCTTTGAACTACATTAACCACATGGTGCTCTGCAGTAGTGTGCATGGTGAGCACATGGCTGACTTCGACAGTAAAGATTTGTTTGAAGATGGTGTTGCTGTTGAGCTCTGTGGGTGTTTATTGGGCATGACTAGCCTTGACTTTTTGTTGGAGAAAAAAAAATAAAAGGTCAGCAAAAATGTTATACTACTTAACCCCCTCTAGTTTAGTTAGAACATAATACACTCAGGGGGAGTTTAAATGGACTAAACTTGTATATGTTTTCCATTGTCAAGCCGTCACACTGCTTAGTTACTCATAGATGACACAAAAGCCCACCCACCCTCGTGCCCATGAGTCAAATAACCTATATAGAAAAATTTTGAGTTTTGCATGGACGGCATGTTATAAGTAGCAATCTGTGTGTCACACAGCGTTTCGTGGAACTACACTTATCACGTATCATTTGGTTAAAAATAAACAGTGTTGACCACAGGGAAACACATATTTCCTCATTTGTTTTGAGCCGTCAAGATATGTAATCATTTTTTACAAACAGGCTCAAAAACAAGTATATAAAGTATCTGGAGAGGAAGTGAGTGAATTCCTCTTTGAGGGTTTTTCTGCAGTATGGACAGCACTTGTGAAAGCAATGTTATAAAATATGCATGTTAGGTGTTTAGGAGTCCTGTGTGATTCATTGCGAGTCCTTTGCAGAAAAAAATCTGCTTCAAGTTTGGGTTGTGGCGACACTGGAAGAAGCTGTTTGCACTTCTTAGCAATGCGACAATTCAAAAAAAGGTTAAATGTTTTCTGTGAAGAGGTATTTGCGGCAAAGAGTTAGACAATAAGGCCAATGATATCCAATACTTTTCTTATTTTCAACAAATCAAATGAAGAAAAACAAATAATTTATCAAACTAACAAGTATTCTCTGTGTATCCAAAGCTGCATATACTCTAACTCGTTCCTCTTTACCATAAAAGGGCTTCACTGTCGTCCGAAAACTATTAAAAACACATCAGTGAGCTACGCTGCCGCACTACTGTAGGTGACATGTTCCTTACAATGAACATAAGCACTGTACTTTATCTTGAATCAATCCCACATACACCACGGAGCTGTAAATTCTTCCTTGCACACTAAATGTGTATCATTCCACGGCTGAAAATAGTCCCCAATAAAAGCACAATTTACTCCTGTTTTAGAGACATTTGCTTAAAACTACAGTGCCCAGCTGTTTTATGAAATCAATGAGCCTTTTGTAAAAAATTGAACTATATATTTGCCATTCTTTAGTCAGACTAAATGAACTTAAGACAGGTTAGCAATGTTAGAAAGTATGAGATGGACTAACACATTGCTGCTTTCTCAAATTCCTTCCTAGGTTTGCTTACAATAAGAAAAAATATAGAATAATTCCAGGCTTATCCTTTAATTTCACGTATTACTGCTTAACTAGCTGAATATAAAATTACTTGAATGGGATTTTCAAACAAAATAATATTGACTTGCTCACAGACGTTAATGACTTTACCGCCAGTATCTCATTAAAACAGTTTCGGGACGGAGTAAAATGATTCCCTGATCATGAAATATAAGATTGTTTCTGTTAAATTATGAATGATCTCCATAATAATCAGATGGAGTTGTTAGGAAACAGTAAAAACAGATGGTAACAATGGCGGCGATGTCCAGCAGCTGAAGTAAATATAGCACAGACAGCTCAGACGGAGGATTGAGATCATAAGGCTTCTATTTCCGCATGACAGGGAGGATGACTGACAGTGTCCGATACAGCAAATTAAACCCACCTGTCTACACTGTGTGTGTGTGTGTTAGAGAGGAGCGAGGAGTAGAGAGAGTATGAAAAAGAGACAGGAGGAGGGAGAGAGAGAGAGATGAATGGGAGTCAGATAAATGTTTCATTGTGAGCTCGCTGCAGTGTGGCAGCCATTGCGCCAATAAAAACACAGTCCATCATCTGGACCTGAATGAAATATACCACCCTGCACATTGTGTGTGTGTGTGTGTGTGTGTTTAGCTTACAATTGATGTAAAAACACACTGAAGGATTATGTTGTTAAAGGGGTAATCTGTGTTTTTCTGGTTTTGTTGATATATTTGCTGCTCAGCTAGCGTTTACACCTGTGGCGTTTCTTGCACTACATTTCCCAGAAATCACATATTTTCCTTTGGATTTTCTGTTACTTACATTTCGGTAGATACTCATTATACCAACCCAGTTCAGATTTATTCCAAACTGCTGCTGGAAACCACATTGTTTCCTCTGTGGTAAAAGACTTTTTGTCCCCTCTGAAAATACTTAACTTGTCAACGGTGTTTAAATGTTTAAAACAGCAAATCTCTTATGACTTCACCACAGATTGAATCACTATGGTATATCATCTGATGACAACGCATTAAAAGAGATGGTGATTGTTGATTGATTAATTATCAGTCATAAACATGGCCAAGGTGGAGCAGTATATTAAATGTTGAATAATATTACTGCTGTAACTCACCGAGCTGCAGCTCAGGGTTGGTCTCACACAGGCTCCAGTCCACGTTGCAGTCGCAGTGAGTCTTCTCAAACATGTTTTCCAGAACTTCCCTGACGGTCTGCCTCTCGTCCACCATGAGAGTCTTGGAGCTGCCGTCGTTCATCAGCACCTTCACCACTAACTGTCAGAAAAGTGTGATTTAATATTACTTTTGCAGTATTTTCTCCAACAAATAAATGACAAAAAAAAAAATGTTAAAGCTCCAACCAGTGAGAATTCTTTAGCTTAAAGTAATGGTTTGACATTATTGGTGAGAGATAGCTATATAAGAAGTTTGATATACTCTATTGATTGTACAGTATGAAGCTACAGCTAGCACCATTTAGCTTAAGTCGGTGATTCTCAAAGTGGGGTCCCCCAGGGGTCCTTGAGGGTCCCCAGCAAAAAGGGGAATAATTTAATTTCACTGTAATTCCATCCATAAGTAACACAATGCCAGAATGTATGATTATTTTGGTCATGGGTTTCATACACATTCAGTAATAAAACATCTAAAAGTAAAAATCTTATCAGATGGGGGTCCGTGGTCTCATTTGTGTCAGTTTAGGGGTCCTTGATGTGAAAAAGTTTGAGAACCACTGGCTTAAGTTAGTAAAAAGAGTGAAAACAGAACATAACCCCCCGTAAAACCACAACTTGTCATTTTTACACTTCGGTTTTTGTACAGATTCTATAAATTAGATATGCAGTAGATGTTAATTAATTAGCTTAAGAGGCTAACTGTTTCCCCTTGATTCCATTCCTTATGCTAAGTCAACCAACTCCTGGCTGTAGCTGCATATTTAATGGACAAATATGAGAGTGGTATCAAACTTCTCATCTAAATAATAAGCTTAATAAGGAATAAGGGCATTTCCCCAAAAATCAAACTATTTATCCAAGTGTCTTTGATTCTAACATGAGGTTTTCTGTGTCGTCTGCATGACAGACTGAGGTTAAAAGTTGTGGATAGCAGCAGATGTCTCTGGAGTGAGACATAAAATCCAGCCTTGAAGCACATGCAGCTTGTTTATTTGCCAGTTTAATTATAGGCTTCATACGGTAAATAGTTGTTTCTGTTTCATAATGTTAGCTTTACCAGAGCAGTCTGGAGCATCAGCATGTTTATCTCTTTATTGAACATATTTGGCCTCCCCCCACCGTTTTTTTTCCTCCCTTGTATTCATCTCTTTTTGCAGTCTTAGCGCCTTCTTCGCCCCGAGCTGACTGAGATTAATTTTGTGCTTTCCTCACAGGCTCATATGGCTTCATACTTCCTCTCATCTGGAAACAAATCCAGCTTTGGGAGGCTGAGGAGTTTCACAGAACCAAGGTCAGCCAGTCGCTTGCCTTGTGTCATAACAATATGGGTTTCAGAGATGCTATCACAAGAGGATTTAGGGTGTTAGATCACATGTTCCTCTTTCTCGACCTTTCCTTCAAAACAATATGGTTTTGGCAGTTGGATGAATGAAATGTCACTGGATATCAAATTATTTTTCCTCTTACGGTACTTCCTCATGCAAGTATGTCCTCGATGTTTAGAGCATGCACCGGAACCGGTGGGTTTATCTGAAACTTGAGGGCCTCGGACCACAGAGGGTTTCGCTGAAACTACTAAGAGTGCACCTTGCTCCTCTGAGCTTAACGACTCAGAGACAGATGTTCCTGTGAAACTGGCCAGTGGTCTGTGTATTCTCAGCATTCGCACGTGTACATGGTGATTCAAGAAAGGCGTTTTTTTTCTGGTTTCCTTTTTCATTTTAGACATTTTTAAACATATAAGAATTTATAACAGGCCATTAAAGCAGTCCCACCTATATACAACCTATATGGGATTTCTCAGCTAAGTCGTGAGTAGAGGTGAAAAACTCGACTGTCAGATATAATGGCCACATCGACCATGATAAAAGCATGCTATCAGCATGAAATGAGTTTGGTTTGTGTAAAATCACAGTTCCTGACTCGTAGCTTTGCATGCACGACCACATGTCCATACTTCTGTGCAGCGCTTTGAAGATGAGAACATATCCACATATCACCCAAGGAGGAAATCACGCTGTCCTGCAGTATGTTGGCTATATGAAAGCGATCCATTACTGTGATAGATGGCTTGCACAAAAGAAAAGGAAGAGAGAGCCATGCATGCTTTGTTTGAACATTATGTCTTTCATGGTGACATCCAAGTAGTTGTATTTCACAGTGTCTTTAAAATTTACTGTTGCCGGTGGATTTTACACATCAGTTAAATGTCCGCTTACCTTTTTCACTTTAGCTTCCTTGAGCTTCTCAAGAGCAAGCTTGATTTTGTCGGCCTTCATCTGCGCCTCGATTTCCTCCTGAACAGGACAAACAATAATGTTATGAGACAGATGAATTATGGTGAACAATAGATCTTCATCTATGTTAGTTATAATGTTGTAACAATGGGATATATCCTGCCATTGTGTCATTGTTTTAAAGCTACACAGTATAAAATTTGAACATCAGCACTCAGAAATCATCTTTGATGTCAGCAAACTGCATACGGCACATTAATGTTGATTTTTGAAGGAATAATTCAACATTTTTGCTGAGAGTCTGATGTGAAGATCAATATCACTCTCATGTGAATCCATGAAGCTGCAGCCAGCTGTCATTATGCTAATCTGAACTAATTGGCTGTTGGCTGTAACTTCAGATTAACTGTACAGACAAGAGAGTGGTGTCAGTCTTCTTGAATCTAACTCTCTGCTAGAAAGCAAGTAAGTGTATTTCCCAAAATGTGAAGAGAAGCAGAAGTCTAATTCTAAATCTAACTAAGTCTAAATCTAACTGGTGACCTTTCACCAGCTACATCCACATTTCTGTGGATCTAACACTTCAGTGCTGTTCTGGAGGTGTAATGTGTTTAATTTCATTTCTCCCTGTGGGCGGACAGGTTTCAATTCAAGAATTTCATTTGGGGAATTACGTCCAATTTATTGGATCTCAATTATTAGGGATGTGATACTATTTTCTTTGAATTTAGGATTATAAATCTGGTGCATTCTTATATTAAAAGTCTGCCTACAGCACAGCTTTAATGAACTTGTACACCTCTACCTAACAATGACGCATTCTCTGCCTCAGCACAGCTGGTGTTTTTACCTCAGGAGGATGAGGTAACAAACCCTGCTAAAGCAATAAGCTCCCGTCTGGCTCCTCCCCTCCCCCACCAACAACACCGCCACCACTGCTGCAACATCTTACCTCCCCTTCTTCAACCTTTGGTATTGATCCTGTTACTCTTTTCTGCCTCATGGCTGTGTGTGTTTGATCTTTTCCAGACAGACTCTCGGGCTGTTTCGCCTCACGAGTCTCTGTAACCGTAACAGATGCCTCCATCCACTTTGCCATGATCTCACTGTTTAACTGTTATAAGAGCAATACCACTCTTCCCAGTTCCACAAAGACAAAAAAAGTGCTCAAGAGAAATGTATATTCTGGGAAATGGTGATGTTTTTGTTGTAATGGTGTCCTGTCACGCATGGCTCAGAAAGCGCTTACTTGTGGTAAACCAAGACACGCCACCAATAAAAGAGAATGTGACATTATTGCCTCTTATTGCCTCATGTTTCTGCTCTGTCGTATTACTTCATAAGATCATAACAATGCACAGAAATGTTCTTCTCTGCTGTCTTTTCTCCAGCATTTTCTTTAATCATCATCAACCAACTCCCTTAGTCTAACATAGACCTATATTAAAACTCTCACTTCTTAAATTTTGAACCAGTCCCCAGTGGTAGAGATGTTAATAAGATCTTTGCAGAAATGCTACAGTTGTCTTCTCATGCTGACAAACTGCATACAAGCTGACTCACCATTGTAGGCTTTGCACCCTGAGGAGGCGGAGGTGGTAAGGAGGAGGCGGAAGACGTGGTGCTAGCATTGCTGCTGGCGCTGCTTGGGGGTGACGGCAGTGAAGCGAGGCCCGTAGGTGCCGGTGGTAGGTCTTGCTTGGGCGGTGATAGCACCTTCAGATCGTTGATGTCTGCTGCGAGTTTCTCCTCAGTCGCATTGAGGTCAGCCACCAAATCAGCCATAAGTGCGTCCAAGTCATTGTCCTCCAGTTCGTTGAGGGACTCTGGTGTTAAAGGAGAATCAGTTTATTTGTAAAGAACTGTCTCAGGTACATTATGTATATTTAATACAAATGCCAAAACTGTTTTGGAAGGGAGGTGTTATCTCTCTGTCAGAATAGATGACCGCTGAGTAAACTTTTTTAAAATTTTGACATGTAGAAGATGCTTTTGTTCCTTTTTTTTTCCAATGATGAAGTGTTTTTTCCAAAAACCTTGAGTCATTTTTACAAGAACCTTTCTTTGTGTTTTCATTAAGCAAAGTCATAACAACTAAATGAGGGCATTTCTTATATTTCATTACTCATTGATCTTTCCTTGTCTCTCCTGAGGAATAAAGGCTGGTAGTACCAGTTAGTGTAGGCTGGGCTAAACAGGTTACTGTATGCTGTCTTGATGCAATCATGTGTTGTATATTTTTTATTTGTTTGCATACAATGTTTGCATATATATGTTAAGGTGCTGCTGGGGCCCTTCTGTGTTCTGCATGAACACTTCTGAGTTTGCATGTTCTCCCCGTGCCTACGTGGGTTTTCTCTGGGTATTCCAGCTTCCTCCCACAGACCAGTGACTCTAAATTGCCCGTAGGTGTGAATGTGAGTGTGAATGGTTGTCTGTCACTATAATTAAATGTTAGCTCTGTGATTGATTGGCGACCTGTACAGGGTGTACCCCACCTCTCGCCCAGTGTCAGCTGAGATTGGTTCTAGCTCCCCTGCGACCCTCTAGAGGATAAGTGGTAAAGAAAAATGGATGGATAGATGGATATATACGGTACCACTCAAAGGTTTGCTGTACTAAGAAAAATAGAAATCTTCATACACTCCAGAAGTAACCATTTGTTTTAAATTGTTTTAATTTTTGTATTCTACTTTCTTTTATATGTTGTTTTCATGTGCTTTTTTTTGTGCACAACCAATTGGCCACTGGAGGGACAAATAAAGTAACTCATTGATCGATTGATTAATTGTAGCAGTTTGCCAACTGCTGTTTCAAAGAAAATTATCTTAAATCTCAACATTAGCTAATGATTTATATATGAGTTATAAACCATTAATAAACACAACATTTGGGTCGCAAGCCAGATGGATTTTTTAACAACCTGGCAACCGAAAAAGCTGTTGTTGTTAACAGCTTGTACCTGATACATAAAGCTCTAGTAAATGACTCAATAACCAATAATGCCTTTAATAAAGCCAGTATTTACAACTTATAAAGGGTGTCTTATTAGAAAACTTTTTCTTCTAAGTAGGTTTGTCTTTGTAAAGTCCTTTGAGACATGCATCTGTGTGATGAAGAGCTATATAGAAAAACATGATATAGCAGGACTTAATGGGGCACACAATAAAAAGACAAAAGCGAGGACTTAAAGCAGAGTGCTAATGGCAGACAAACAGATGCTGTGACCTTGCTTTAACATTATTACTGCTTGTTTTACAACCCATTAGAGCTAGAGGCAAACAGTGAGTAATTAGTTCGTACGGTGACTGTAGTCTTCGCCTGAAATTAAAGCTTGAACAGTAGCCAGATATGCTGTAACTGAATGCTGCTTTTCTGCCTCCTGCGCCAAAACTTGCAATACATCCTGTCTTTGCACAACTAGATTACTGTAGAATTCAACACCCAGTTCTGTGCAGTATTTCTACACACACACACACACCCACACATAAAAAAAGTTAGGTCACCATTCGGGTCAGTGAAGCCGATGGAGAAGTTGAGGTTGTCGTTGCTGGGGAGAGAGGAGGCAGGAGGCACTGTTTCCTGTCCGAGGCTCTGCAGGGATGAATTGAACAAGGCAGAGTGTTTATAAGAGCATGAATACAATATCTGTGGAACTACAGGACCCCCAGGGGCTCAGTGAGTTAATCAACAACACATTCTGAGTCTCCTGAAACATCAACTGTCCCCGCACATTATGTAAGAAAGTAAAATGTTTACACATCTAATGTTACATCTGTTTTTCGGTATTACACTTAACAAGGCTTCTATGTGTAATATTAAGCCCCCCTGGTGAAATGGAAGTGATTTAAAATGACTGGTGGGCTGAAAACAACATCAAAGTGATCAGCAGGGCTTTTCACTGAAAAAAAAAGTGTAATCTCTAGCTGGCTCATGAGTTTGACATTTGACCTCCCCTCTAAAAGAGAGTGTAATTTATGGTTGTTAGATGACCACAAAGAGTGTTTCCCCCCACTGTGTCTGTTGTGCTTGCCAGTCTAGAGTGGCTCAGTGATCGATGGTGGGTTTTAGTGAGTTTGTCGTCTGTCTCTGAAGTAGAACTCTATTTATGGTACAGTATAAGGTGAAAGAATAAACCACAAGCCCTCTGGAGAAACTGTGTAGTTGAGTATGTGTTGCGTGAAATGTGTGTAAAACTCTTTTCATTCATAAATGACATTTAATTTAAAAACAAAGTGGATCTGATTCACTCTGCAGTGGAAATTTTAATGAATGAATGAATGAATGAATTTAACCTTTTGATCTATTCTCCATGTATATTTCAAATTATAAGAGAGACTATAGACTAAAATTAAGGACAAAAACATTTTTTAACACTTTAAAAATTACATCCATTTATTACAAATAATTTCTTAGGTCTATGAAACAAAGTGAAACCAACATGTGGATGTTTATGTTGTGCTATAATGAAACTCTTGGCTACTGTGAATCCATCAACTCTTAATTATTTACTCACCTTTTATTTTATTTGTCTTTTAAAAAAAAAAGTTTTATTGCTGTGACTACAGTTTGTAATTTAAACTTACTGTTAAAAGCAACTGAAATGAAATAAATCAAAAGTCCAAAAAACAACAACAAAAACAACTACTTACATAATATTAAGCAATAAGCAATAATGAGTAATAAGAAATAAAAATGACAAAGAAATAAATAAGAATGTACAATAACGTAGCTTTTTTCTGAACAGAAATCTTAAAAAGATGTGGAGTGAAGTGTCTTATTGTTGTCATGACAACTGCCTTAGCTCACCTGAGTGAGGAGGTCCATCTCCCCCAGCAGATCGCTGAACATGGCGTCGATGTCGTCCATCTGGTTAAAGTAACAACAACAGAAGCGTCAGAAACAGAAAATGCTGAAAAGATCAGACCCTAAACTATTCTACCATGTGACGAAAACCGATTGTCCTCTGGGGCGCTGAGTGTATCAGTGTCAGTGACTGGATATGGTTGTCATGACGAATGACAGGGAAGGAATGTGAGGAATGTGGAGGTAAATCCATTGACATGGAGGAGTGAAATGTTAAATACACATGTGTTTGACACAGCCGGTGGAGAGAAGCAGTACTGCTACTTTCCTTTGAAATGTGTGCAGGTGTAATATGCACCCTGAGGCTACATTATATTGCAAAACATCTCCAACTAAGACTGAAGGAAGAAAGTATGTATGCATAACTTCCAGGCCTTCATTATTCGCCAGAACATGTCATGTCTTGTTGCACATGTTGAACTGAAGAGTTTTGCATTTTCTGTCAGATCCAGAATAAGAATTGGATAGAATTGGATCCTCCAACTCACTATTGCAATCAGTCCTATAATTTAATTAAAGAGCATTATATGTTGAGATGATGCACTGAAATGACTTATTACAATGTACAACACTTGTTTCAATAATTATATTAGAAAATACCGATGCCTTAAGTAAAATACTGTATGCTAAAATACTGAAACTGCAATACTATTCTCTATGACTTGACAAATCCATAAAAATTGATCTCTGAAACATGCTGCGTCCAAAGGAAAATGAAACCACTGACAGTATAAAGTATGCATGCTCGCGCTCTGTGCTTCGCTATTAGAAATTGCTGATCAAGTCTCAAGGCTGACTCATACACCCGAATGCACAACCCAGATATAAGTTTAATGAAGTAACAAAATAGCCTGGGGGACGGCTGGGGGTATCTGTGTTTTCCCTGAAAATAACTTCTGAAGATTCACTGGAGATTCCTGTCTGTAATTATGTACAGTACGCAGTCTCTCACACATGTATTATTTGAAGCCCCATTTCTCAAAGCAAATGTTATGATGGGCTCGAATGTGAAGTCAAAACAGAGCCCCTGTTTTCCTACAGTGGAACGTGACCAATAGTGTGAAGGTGTCAGTGGGAGTTCATCCAGTTACAGTGGTGGTTAGATGGGGTATTAATTGTAGTAATGTAATGTGCTGAATATGAGCTACTGTATAACTCTAAGGCATCTTGGGGGCTTGAGCAGGTAAAGGTACAAAATACTGACTGATGTTTCTACATGAGATCTGAAACCACCAAACCATACTTACTAGTGGTTAAGAAGACAGTTCTCTGATGAACAATTTAGTTACACTTTCTGTTCATGTGTCTGTAGCTCTTTTTTAGTTGCACTCATCCACTTTTTAGCCACACCGAAAAGTCTCAGTTGGTGCAACACTTTGGTCCAGACTGAAATAATCTCAACAACTATTGGATAGATTGCCATTAAATTTTGTACAGACCTTCATGGTTCCCAGAGGATGAATCCTAATGACTTTGGTGATCCCCTGAATTTTTTTTTCCAGTGCCACCACACGGTTGACATTTGTGTTTTTTAGTCAAATGTCTCAAAAACCGTTGGATAGATTGCCACAGAATTTGGCACAGATATTCATATCCCCACAGAATGAATTGTAATACATGCAAAATAAATTACATTTCCATCAGCCTCAGCTATGCTTCGCCAATTACCACATTTTTGTTGCTAATATACTAAACAAATGTGACCATGCTAAACATTATACCTGCCTAACATCAGCTCAAGGACCTCTGTGCTTTAGTACAGGCTCACTAGAGCTGTGCACTTTTTGTCTTGTTATATCAAAACTTATCAATGTTTTATACAGAGTTATACAACCATGAGATAAATGATCAAACAGTGACATACATAATAAAACACAAATATGGGAACATGGCGGGTTGTTGTTGCTGTTGTTGTTGTTGCACTCTGCAGGTTTGGAACAAAATATGAATAAAACAAACAGCTATTTGTTCACTCAAGACATCAGCATTGATGATTGTGGAAGTCTAGCTATGAGCTAGTATGGCTATTGTGAAACTGTAAGAACAGGTAGGTTCACCATCTAACCTTGATAACTTTACTTACCTTACTATTTTTTGTCAAAAATGGTCTGCAAAACTACAGAGTATTGTCTTGTCATGTGATTAAAATGGTTATGTTTGGCTCTAAGACTGTTGAGCTGCTTACATTTGAATATGAAATTGAATATGGCTGTCTTTAAGTTCATTTTTAGCTGGGGTTCAGTAAAGGCTTGGGGTGGTTAAGGTTATGGTGGCTACTGTACGAGCTATGACTTTTATATCTCAAACAGACCTCATAGTATGTACATACTCTTTGTGTGGTAATTTTGTCTCCTCGTATGGCCACCAACCTAGAAAAATGTTTTTTTTCAGCTTCGCCTACCCTCTAATCTCATTGGTTTAGCCCAACCAATAAAATGTTCCCTGCCTCAGAGAAATGTTTACATGACAATAACTCCAGTCTTCATTTTGTTCTGCAGCTATGGTCTGTTAGATATGAAAATGTTATCTTTCACAAAGTGTAACTCACTGTAGTAAGACAGCCGGGACAAACCCCCACTCTCATTGTAGCAGAGACAGATGTGATTCACTGTGGTCCAGACAAGACTGTGACATGATTTTTCTCATCTGAATGTGAAATAGATCGATATCGTTCCAACATCTCACATGTAGCTTGTGCATGTATGGTTAGAAGCTATGAGAAACTGTGTATCTTCTGATTCCATTGATTGATTTGAGCAGATTGCAGATAAAAACTTGCAAAACATTTCTGGTGTTGACGATGCTGCGTAAAAGTGTTTCCCATACCGACTGCATTGACCGTCTGACAATAATTTCCATGTGATAATAATACCCATTGCGTCTATGGGGACCTCTTTCTAATCTCTGTATCACATGGGGCCCCCCTACTCTACTGCACCCCTTTACACGAATGGCACTCCCACGAAGGAAGTGGTAGAGGGTAAATTTCCTGCCCAGCTCACAATGTTGAAAGCGTGTAGGAAATGATGACATGAACAGCCACCTGCAAACTTTATGCTAGTTTCCTTCACTCACATCATGTCATGTTTTCATTGTCTGAAAACACAATTTGTATTGTCCAAGTTTGTGGTTAATATTTATAAACCTGCAATAATCCCTTTATAACACGATGTCACAGCCTTAAAAAATGCTACACTTTATTTTATTTTCTCATTATTTAAACAAAAATCTCTAAAGTCATTACTCCTTAATTATTTTCACATTTTATTCTTGTGTCCATACATTTTATTTTGTGTTATGACAACCACAGTACAACAGATCTCACTCTGACACAACCGCTGCATGATTTTGATCTACGTCAGCTCTTTGCTCACAACCACACAGTACAGCACACAGCGGCTGATGTCACTTGCAACGTGCACGTTATAAAGTCACACAAGGAAAACATTATAGTATCAGTCAGGTTGCTCCTGACAGCCACAGTTAGAGGCCAAATGCATTAAATGGAGCACTGCCAACTCTCATACAGTAAAGAAAGGCTGCGAAAAGTGTTTGGTCAGACTTTGAAATCAAACAGGCATCTGCTAATGGAGGCCAAAGTTACTTTTTTGTGAAGTGCATGACTAGATTCAGCATGATAAAATGGTACTGGTAAATAGAGTGAATCCACTTCACCCATCAACACTGAACAAATAAAACTTAAGGAAGTGTTGCCTTTTTTTCATTTCCCCATTTGTTGGTGTTGCCCAGTAAATAAACAGAAGAGCCACAGAAGTGTTAACTCTAAACTAGCGTCTTTACAGCCGCCTTAGAATGATTGTCAGTAGAGCCTTTTCTAACAGTAGAGTTAGAAGTGAAAATTAATACCACTTATATATTTGTTCGCTAAATATGAAGCTGGAGCCAGGAGACAATTAGCTTAGCCTAGCATTGAGACTGGAAACAGTCTCTCTCTCTATATATATATATGTAGATATATATATATATATATGTAAAGGGGGGAAAGCTAGCCTGGCTCTGTCCAAAAGTTAACAAAAGTCAGCCTACCAGTACTTCTAAAGCTCACTAACTAACAAGTTATACCTTTTTTTTTTGTTGTTGTTGTACAAAAACAAAAATGACATACAAGTCTCAACTGGTTGCCTGGCCAAGAAAGAGTCTAGCACATAACCCCTGTAAAACCTAGTGGGCAGATTTACCTTTGGACAGATGCAGGCCAGCCTTTTCTCCCTGTTTCTAGTATTCATGCTAAGTTAAGCTAACAGGCTGTCTCCAGCTTCACACTGAATGGACGTACGATAGCGGTATCAATCTTCTTATCTAACTCTCAGCAAGAAATAAAATAAGCGTATTTACCAAAATGTTGAACTATTCCATAAAAATAAAACGGCCAAGGATAAGAACTGTAACATCTTAGGCTCAAGATATCAGGGTTGATTTAGATCTGTTTTGGGAAATCATAAACAATGTCCTTATCAGCAGTTCTGGAGAACCTTTAGTTGGAAGTGCAAGACCGGCATGACTAACACTATCTGAGAGAGCCATTACTGATGCATAAAATGCTCTGAAGTGAGCTCAGTTTTGCTTCTTAATTGAACAAGATTAGAGACCAAACTGATGATAAACTGATTGTCCTCTGCAAGGTGAAATGACTCACAATAACAGGATAATTTAATTTACCTTCCGAAAAAATTGCTTTTAGCACAACTGAGTTCACATGAACTTATCATTCATATTCACACTTCTTTGGATGATGCTGCATTAAAAAAAAGTGATACTATCTTTAAAATATTTTGCTGCCTTTTTGCACAATTCTGTTTACTTTCCAGAAAGCACTCAGAAAATATGTGATTTGTCAGCATTTATAAATATTATTGGAAACCCTCAGGCATGAAATCTGGCCAACTTCCAAACCCGCGCAATGCATTGTGAAAACACACCACTGTGCTTCTGGTATCCAAAGAAATAAAAAAAAGACTGAAAATATAGCACGCAGGCAACTTCTGCATTCCTCCAGAAAACCCCCCTAAATAATCTCAGATATATGTTTCAGTCTTTTTCATAAGTCCACACGTGTAACTCAAGCATCAGGCAAGAAAATGGAAACCAGACGATGACTCTTAATTACCGTATTGAAGCACAGTGTATTTACTATAATATACAGAAACTTCCACTTTTTACTAAGATCAAATATATATACCCGGGTCTAAGACAGATGTGTTCACAGGACTGGATGTACTACACAGTGGTTGGCAAATAAGGGGCTCAGCAGCAAAAACAAAGCTCTGCAGGGCATAAACAGGAGGTATCATAACTGACATTTGACAACACACAAGATCCTATCTGTGTTTGCTAGAGACTGTTTGCGGTTATATGACTTAGAGGTTTGAACAACAAAAACATAGCTTTACGTTGAAAAAAGTAGACATTAACTATGTTTTTTACATAAAATCCCCACTTCACATGAGTCACTGGACAGTCTGTCAAAACATACAGTATATTCCAGCATTTTCGGCCTTGACAGCACTAGAAAACAGAAAACAGCCTGTCAACTAAATGGTTTTTACTCCGTTTTTACTCCAAATGGATGCTTGCATTGATACACTTTTTATACAATCCAGTTCATGTTTCGGTGATTTAATCTCATCTCAAAAGCCAAATGTACAAAACGTTCCTATCAACAGCGACAAACTGACAGCACTTTTAGCTCGGCTGTTTTAAATAAGAGACCAACCCTATCGGTTTCATGTGTTTATTGAGTCATACAGCCGTCTGGAATTAGAGCAGGGTCCACTCGGTTGAATAACCGACAAGAACACATATACACCCTTTTCATCACATAAAAACACACCAAATGACTACTGTATCACTACACACTAACCTGCCTAAGCCTTATCTCATGACTATAAACATAACTCATGACAAAGGCTGGATTGTGTAAGTTTTTGTCCAGTTGTAAACTAATTTGATAACTTTTAAAAGCGTCAATCACTGATAGGGCATTAAAAGATCAAAAGATTTTAACAGGATACCTAAAATGCTTTATGAATATTATCTTTAATATCTTTCCACTTAAAGGTATACCTGAAACTGAAAAAAGTAGGCAGCACAACCAACTACAAGAGCAAATACAACAGTCAACGTCTTCAACTGAAAGCACTGTTTGTTCTCGACGCCTAGATGAAAACAGTTGGGTGTCACCGTTAACTGAAGCTATAACGTCCAACTTAACAGAGATGTAACTCACCTTTGTAAATGTATATATCCTTATTTCACCAGTTAGTTATAAGGTCACAGCTTCATGGACATCAATTCCACCTAAAAATGTTATTCTTTAATAAAACTCAACTCCAAAAAAATAGTCATATACAGGCAAATTTGGGTGTGCGCTGCATCTGGCTCTGTGACTGTTGGTTTCTTCCTGCTTAAATGCGGAAGTCAGGTCTAGACCTGTCAGTAAATTCTTGTCCCAGTTCAAACCTTTCACAATAGTCTTGTCTGGGCAGCACTGTGCCGCCACCACCCCCTTAACAGTTCTGCTGCTTATCTTTACTGTGGCTGTGTGTACTCTGGAACTGTTTCAAAGCTGCAGATGAAGACACAAGTCAAGTTTGTTGCGACTTGCAATCAGGACTGTGATGGTGATTGACAACCTCTTTAAGTTTCTGAGAATATAGAGCAGATCTCAGTGGGATCGACAGAACGGCTGAATCAGCACGAGGAATGTGTGGGTCGCTGTTAATAATTCACCTCACTAGAACTGATTTACAACAGGTCTTTAGACAGGAGTGGTAATGTGACACATCACAGTGGTGAAGGATACCAGACTCCGGCCAAGAGATCTGTAAACGTAACATTATTTTCTGTGCAATAAAGTTAAAAAAAAACATCTTCTAGGCGACTCAAGCACACAGAAATTGCGTTAATTTACACTCACTTTTTTTTTCTTCTCTTAAAATCAGGAAGGAATATATTAAGACAGCGGTGTGGCGCAACAAGGTCAGTTATCTTCAGAGGGGGAACCAAGGAGAGAGTCAAGCTGTCAAGCCGTGAATAGCCTTAGGCTCTTATCTGACCATGCAGACACAGATAGCTCTATTTATTTGCATTTCTCCTTGAGTCAACCTGGGAGGCCAAAAAGCAAGATTTCACATCTCTTTTGAAATCTTTTCAGCTCGCAGTGACTGCACATGCAGCTCAACTGAAAATGTGTCATGTCAATATTAGGAAATGAAGGTCAAAAAGTGGTAAAGAATGAGCATCATGATGCTTAGAATAACAACTTGCCCCCATTGCTACCCTTATTTTAAACACACATCTTTTAAGTAGTTAAATATTTGTTCCAAAACTGGTTTTCATTTGCCTTATTTTTCTATTATTAGCACTTCTGTGTCCTATTTTTCCTCAAGACTTTGCCTCGGCTCCAATGGGGAAAGGCAGACCACCCTCTCTGTGGCAGGATCCTGTCATCATAGGGTGAAGCTGAGCACGGCGGGGGGAAACCAAATAACCTTGAACGTGTCCAAGAGCCTTTCATGACTCGTGATGTATTAAACAAACACTCGGGGTACAGGCATGTGTCCCAACCACCCTCATTTCCACACTCTCTGAGGGGTTGACAAACAGATGGACACCATAGGCAGCCTCCCATTAGCTCTAAGCTATACTCCTGAACACTAACACACTGGTGCCACGGAGAACATTTCTCAAATAAATACACTGATTAACAGTTGTGGAGCTTGGCGGCAAAGAGGAGTGATTTTTTTTATTTTTTTTTATGCTTTGTTGTGTCTCTGCAGTCACTCTTCAGTCACTGAGGGTGGTCCAACAGAGTGAGTACTGAAAATGCCCATATATGCTGAAACTCATATGTCACGACATGCAGCCAGATACTGTAAAATATTATTTTTCAATGGGTTAATTCAAATAAAACAAGAGTTACAACGGAGGTTGAGACATACATGCCACGTCAAGGCTTTACAAGTTGCAAAAACAAAGCCCTATTTGACAAAGAGCAGTCTTTTAGTTTCAAAGGTTTGCAGAACTCCAGATGGTGAGGTGTGAGGTGTAAGAGAGGGCATATTTTTAAACCATTAGTCTCCCTCATGTTAAATTTGAGTGCTCCGACACACCGACACACCTTCGAATACCTTTCTTGGGCTTTTCTGTACTAAAAGGAAATGGGGTGATAATGACAAAACCAGGGGAGACCTTGCAAAATGATAAAGCGTTTGTCAAACGTAGCACTGCAGAGGACAAACTGTCGCTATGATGATGTGATAAGTGAGTGCAGGAGTGTTGTAGTGCCCTCTGTGTGTGCTCTGATGTACTGTACATACCAAACTGTATTGAACTCAGTAGGTAATGTGGAGCTTTTTGTGCTTCCAACTGGCAAGTCTTATTTTCTTTGTGGAGCCATGCTGCATGTATACACCAGGAAAATAACCAACAGTTAGATGAATGTTTTTGTATATATGCAACTAATTAACTAAATTTCTGATCATGCTTTCCTTGGCAGCATTTATTTGCC
This sequence comes from Thunnus maccoyii, assembly GCF_910596095.1. Taxonomy (NCBI): domain Eukaryota; kingdom Metazoa; phylum Chordata; class Actinopteri; order Scombriformes; family Scombridae; genus Thunnus; species Thunnus maccoyii. The sequence goes on along the minus strand of NC_056553.1, from coordinate 7,539,544 downwards.
ATCAGAGTCCAACAAACAAAGGAACTGAGATTTGTTTTTGTTTATATGAATCAATCTTGCCTGACTATGGAGGCCCATTTCTGCCAGGAGAAAGAAAAAAAAAAGGATGAAAAGTCAGACATGATAAAAATACTCATGGTAAGTCAAAAGTATAGGATAATATGAGATGATCATTCAAAAGTTTGTTTCACTAAGTCAGAATATTCAGATAATTTAAAAGTATGAGATATTAAGTAAAATGTAAATGTATTAAATACATGTAAAATATATTAGTTAATAAAAAATGATGAGATAAGTAAAAAAATATGATGAGAGAAGTCAACATTATGAGATACACAAGTGAAAATTTGAGATACAAAATCAAAATTATAAGGTAAAACATCAAGGTTTTGGCTCGTCATGAGGTTTTTTTTTAATTTCCTCATGTCTAATTCTTAATCTATTTTTTTATTTTTCTGGCAGAAATTGGCTTCCATACATGCTTGACCTTGAAATAATCACACAAAACATAACATCAGAACCCCAAAGACAACAAACCCAAACACCAAACCACGCATCAGCCTCAGATAACCGCTGACTGGATGTCTGGCTGTGCTAAAGCACTAAAATTAGGGTAGGAGAAGGTCCAAAAACCAGCTGTAGAGTTCGCATTCCTGACTTCTGCCATAGGTCTCTTGAACAAAAGTTTGACCTCTGTTGGCTCTGTCTATAAAGAGGGGTGTTTGGTGTTGACAAGGCCAGTATAACACGAAGGACACAGGGTTGAGGATCAGCAGCTGTCTCAACATTCAGGATGTGCTAAACAAAAAAACACTGACACTTTTTCTGCCAGGAAAGTCAACAGTGAGCAGAATGAAAAGTGACAGTCATCAGGAAAAATATGACAAACATCTAAACTGGACTGGAGGACATTATTTTGGCAAAGCACAGACCCAGATTTCAGTGAAGAATCCTATGATGATTTAGAAAATGTCTTCTTTCACCACAGAGGGGAAATCCCGTAAAGAGAGGAGGGACGGTGAAGGGTTAATTTGTGGCCGTGGAAACCTGATGCTAATTAAGTCGTAGGAATGCCACATACTGACATTGTAGTGCAGAAGCCCACAGAGTGGGTCAGGCATGGAGGGAGGCAGCAGTAATGCGTGTGTGTAATGTTTTTATTCCTTACTGACAGTCGGGAAAGCCAGTTTCACCGTACCTGAAGCAGAAGGTAATTCTGTCATGAGCTGCAGTTTGAGAGTCTCTGTGTCAATTATGTTATGTCAATTAAGTTTGTTCTCTGTTGTGATAGAGGGGGGTGTATTCTGAAAAAAGGAGATTATGGACTGTGAATCACAGAACAGTTTTTGAGTGTTTTTAGAGGGTTTTCCCAGATTTTCCATCTGGAAATCAAAAGCTTAACTCGCATTTTTTTTCTTCTTTTGCAGGGAGGGAAAATATAACTGACGCAAAATGGTTTTAATAACACCAGTGCTGTTGCTGCTGTTCTCTTGGGTATCACTGCACAGCACCGCGCATGCTGTTGCAGAAAATTGCCGGGGGACGCACTGCTACGGCGCGGAAACAGGCGATCCAAGACCGTGCACCGGTGCGCACTGTCCTGGGGGAAGATCCTCCAGACCACCGCGGCAATTTAACCCGACAACACAGGGGAGAGCGGCGCAGATAGTTGGCAGCCACTATCATGCATACCCGAGCTCTCCAAGAGCTGCGTCGGAAGCCCATCCGGTGGTCCAACCGCTTCGCGGGCGGCACAGCGACAGCGGCACACGGATGAGAGCGCCTGAAGTTTTAGCTGAAGGATGCACCGATGCGGGCTGCGCTGCTCTTGTGAAACAATTGCAGCCCACCAACGACACCCGAGACTGTAAAGGAATCGAGTGCAGACTGCCATTGAGGATACGGCCAAAACCTCGAGCAAAGTCTTGTGTGGGAGAGGGATGTCTGGCCGATTCAGAGGAGAGCGCGTCTTCCACCTCCAGCCAGCTTCCTCCCGTCCATCTGTTCGACAGAGCCGCGCAATTTCTGGGAGATTTTCCGGAGTTTGGATATCCGTCGTCGGAACTTGGCGGCGCGCCTTTGGGTGTCCAGCTCACATGTGACATAAAGCCAGGTATTCATCACTGTCATGACATTTTAACTATTGTCCTTCGTGCACAATTGCGCACCATCACCACTGTGAGATATTTCTGGTTGAGACAATCTCGAAAAAAAAGTTGATGAATTATTATCCTGCACTGAAAGCAGCAGGCCTATAAATTAACCAGCTGCACTTTATTGACTTTAACCCCTCATTTCCCAGCAGTGATCAGGAAAAGCGGATTCTGATCTAAAGGCAAAGGAAGACTTTGTTGACCTTCAGCCTAAAATGACATCTGCAGGGCAACTAGAGTAGCTGAACTGAAAAAATTTCTCAGAGTCAATTGTCCAGAAAATGTGGTTTGTACTTTGATGTTGGAATACATGAAACTTTCAGTACATTTGCCATGGCCAGGCTAAGTGAATGGGGTCACTAGGTGTTCACACTTTGCGCCAGCATTGTTTGCTGAAATTAGACTTCTAAATCAGTCCAAAGCTCATTCATCACTTCCTCCACTGCAATGTTTAACAATAAAAACTTGTCTGTCTGTTCTGTTCTCTCATTTTGGATTATTTCCCTATCAGGTGAGAATGAAGTACCATCAGAGGATGCCCTCATCCTGCACCTGCAGCTGGCCAAGGGGCAGGAGAAGCTGGTGGAGGCCCTGCGAGCGCAGCAGATGGTCATCCGAGACCTGCAGCAGAAGCTCGCCGACCAACAGGAGGCGCTTCTGTCTCAGCAGCGAGAGATCCTGGATCAGCAGAAGCGCATGTATGAGCAGATGGACGTGGTGAAGGCCCAGTACGGTCTCCTCTCAGATACCGTCAAACAGGTTTCCTTCCAGGGCCTGCAGGGTGAGCTGCAGAGTTACTTCGAGAGCCACCTGGCGGGTCTTCAGAGCCAGGCCCGCAGCCACTTACAGAAGTCATACGCCGTTCACAAAATGGACATGGACTCTAAGGTGATGGATGTAGTCGGGGAGGCTAATTTTCCTCAACCTCTGCTGGGATGCCCTTCAACCTGTGGACCAGAGGAGTTCTGTGATTTTCAGAGGGACCCACCTCAGTGTGAGAAGTGCACAATGTGTCCACCAGGCTTCTTCCTCATCTCACAGTGCTCTTCTACAGCAGACAGGATGTGCCAGGTACCTTTATAATAAGTTATATACGCTTTTTGGTAAACATGGTCACACCCTTGTTATTTATATTTATGGTGTGGTTTATATTAAACACTGTGCTATGATCATGATGACTGATATCGCTCAAACCACACATATGTGATAGGTGATGTGTGAAAACCAACCCACTGCAATGTGTGAACATGTTTCTGTTGATGGCTGTATTTTTCACATGATGGTATCAGTGGTTTCAAGCATATGTCATTAATGCTCAAGGCTTTGCAGTTTCCATTCTAGCAAAATAAAAAAAACAAAACAGCTGATTGTGAGTGAAAATGCTCTCAGACCTCAATAGTTGATCTAATCTCCCACTCTGATTAAAATGAAAACTCAATTTTTTGAATAAAAGGCCAATTTATGAGGTCATGAACACACTTTGCAGTTAAAGTACACAATCTACAAGGCTACAATCAAATCAGTTGAACCCTTTTATTGACATTTACAATTTCTTCCTGTTGATAATACTGTTTTGTATGAATTACAGGACAGAGATGAATGTCTTGAATTACCAAACATTTGTGGAGAGCGAGTGAAGTGCCTCAACACTCCAGGTTTGTTTAACACATTTCTTATTTTGCCAGCAATTTATTCTCTAATCATGAACAGAATTAATAAAAGTTTAGTATTTATAATGAGCATGAAGCATTCTTTGACATTATTTTTATTCTCTGGTTTCTCCTTTCTCTCATCTATTACTGCAAAGGAGGGTTCAGGTGTTTGGGAGTTTCTGAGAGAGAAGCAGTGATGGGCCTGTGTGGTCATGACTACTTCTATAACCAGGAGCTGCAGGAGTGCCAAGCCTGTTCAGACTGTGATGGAGAGCCTGTCACTGTTCCCTGCACAGCCATCAGCGACTCCGTCTGTGGCCAGCTGTCAGAGAGCCGACTCTCGCAGTCTTGGGGCTCCAATGTGGCAGTTCCCCCTGCCAGGACCTCCGGTGCCAACATCTTCCACGGGCTTCAGTTAAACATCCGAGGCAAGGAGAGCAGCGAACTGCTGTCCAACAAGGGGGGGCAAGTGACCTTCCTGCAGCATGGCCTGGTGTGGTTGGATCATAACTTTGCGATAAAGCACAGCTGCAGGAACTTCCTCCAAGTGGGCATGAGGCTCAACGAGAGCCAGGAGGAGGAGGGTCTGGACCTCAGTGGCGTTCGCATTGAACAACCAGATGGAAAGTACTTCCAGGGTGTCAGTGTCAGCAGTGGGGTCGAGGTAGAACCTAATCACACCTTAACACTGCTGCTGAAGAGTCCGAATCAACACTGCAACCAGAGCAAAGATCTTCACGTCTATGATGTCACCACTCCCTCTTTCAGTCTGCTCTGGTTGTCACACGATACGGGCGCTGTTGCTATGTCGGCTCAGATGTCACTGCTGGCACACTACCAGACCAGCTACCGCCCAACTTTCCGCATGACCTCAGTTTCCGACCCCTACATGATCAGCTTGACTCATGACAACCGTGGAGTACGCTTCACAGAGAGCGGTGTGGTAAAGTTCGTCCTCCAGCAGGCGCTTTACTCAATGGGTCACACCTGCATTCGAGAGGGTTTCTCCCTGATCGCCTACACTAACCGCAACGGGACCGGCCAGGCGGCGATGCAAGCCTTCAAGGCCGGCGTCAACTACAGGGACACCTCCATCACTCTCTCTGGTGCTGTGAGCGTGGACAGCGGAGACACGCTCAGCTTCGAGATCACGTCTCCATCCCAGTGCAACATCCGCTACTTTGGGGACAGCACCGGGATCAGCATGTTGAGCCTCATCTGGATTCCCTCAGCTGTGTCATCAGCTCTGACCGCTACTGTGTCCAGGACTGGTCTTCCTTTTGGTGCAGTCAGGAATAAACCGCTGTTGTTCCAGCAGATCAGCCCAGACACAGAGCAGGTTCATTTGGCCCGTACCGGTGAGCCAAACAGCCGGAAGAACTTTATATTCCATGACAAAGGGACAGTGAATGTAGCCCTCAACCTGAAGCTGATCCACTCCTGTAATATAGTAAAACTCACTTTGCAGCGGGTGGAGGGTCCCGGTCGGGGCAGGCAGGCAGGACCTGTGGCTCAACAGGTTTCTGGATACATGCCTGAGGGGAGTGAGTGGGCCAGTATAGGGCTGAGGGCCTCATTTCAGGTCCAGAACGGCACAGCTGTCTATGTTACTCTGGACTGTATCCGTGGACGAGTTAACCAGATAACACATGAGGGAGGCACTAACATTTCAATCCTCTGGGTTGCAGTGTGATCCCTTTGTCATTCATACATTTTGTGAAAAAAAGAGACAGTTTTGCACAATATTGAATTGCAGAGCAGATTCAACAATTTACCAAATTGAAGAAGAATGCTGGTTGATGAAAAACATGTTCATCTGTAACACATATTCTGTCTTTGTAAGTGCTTCGAATTTATATTTCATCACTTGTTTAAACTTTTATTGTTAAATTACTTTCGGGTATACTGTAAGTACTGCTTTTGCTCTGAGTACTTCGGCTGGTTGAGCAGCGACCAATTCTTCATGGAACGTGTGTGTGTGTGTGTGTGTTTGTGTGTGTCTGTAAGTATGAGTGTGTGTACATAAGTGTGCAGTGGTGCTTATAGATATGTGTGTGCACACAAATTGGCATGCCTACTTCTGTGTACGAGTCATTTAAAAATGTATATCCTTTTATCTCTGCACATATTTAACAATGTATGTATCAAACTTGATTTGTATTATATCAATAGGCCATTAAATGATCTGAAGAGCTGCCACGAAAGCGCTATACACTAATGCAATGTAGTAAACTTTCAGTAAGCAGGAGTTTTGATATTTGATGATGTTTTTGGTTGTATTTATTTGCCTTTTACAACACAGGACTTTTATATTTACACTATAGAAAGCATTTATTTGTCAGACGTGAGTGAAAACAAGAAAAAACAAGAAAAAAGTATATGGTAAAGCACTGAGTAGGCAGTGTTGATATTCAGATACATGCAGCGATAGCCTTTATCATACGTTTTTGCACAAGTGTAGTGTTTAACATAGTATTATGGAATGTGCAAACATCATACTTTGTTATTCTTCTGCCTAAATGCTGTTTCCCTGTGAAGAGTTGACCATGCATATCGTTCCTAATTGCCTCTGTGTGTGTTCTGTCCTCTAAATTAGGCATAATTAAGTGTTTCAGAGAGTTGGCAGTGAAGCCGCCACTGAAATTCTTCAGCTTTATTCTCACTTTATTATGTTTAGTGATTTTGTGTGTGTGTGTGTGTTTACGTGTGTGTTTGTGTGTGTGTGTGTGTGTGGTTGGGCTCCCCTGTACATGTCTTGTGGAACGTCAATGCATGTATTCTTGTTCAACACCAAATAAAATGTACATATATTTTGCCAGAGAGGGAATTTCACTTTCACTTGTAAACGTCAACTCGCCTCATAGGTTGTGTTGTGCTTTTTTTTATTGAAAGAAAATGTCAAATTCAGGTCAGATGACTGCAACTAAGACGTCAGAGCTGAAACATGTCGCACGATGTTTTCGGATGATTACAGTATCTATATTTTATTTAGCATAATGCGCACCAAGAGCATTCCTCTTGAGCCACATCATTTGACCTCCCATGTGACCTTTACTCCCATATCTTGACAAGCACAGTGATTTTATAGTGGACTTACCTATCATGACTATCAGCATTTTCATCCTGAATGGCCATTATTTTCCATTAAGTTAAAGGGTAAAAGTTTAACATTCAGACGTTACTCATTCGATTTAATCTCAAACATACTGAACCTATTTGAAAGCAATCTTACTCAGCAGCAAAGGTGCCAAAATTGCAGACATGATACCTGGAAAACCATACACTGTATTTTTCTCTGAATTGGTCTCGATCAAGTTTAAATGATTATTCCATCTATTATCTATAGAAGAGCTGTTTTTTTGGCTTAAACATAACAAATAGCCCATGAGTCAATGTGAGGGACAGAGAGAGAGAGAGAGAAAGAAAAAGCCTGGTTGTGAGAAACAATCAAATGTTTCTGTCGGTTGCCTGAATTGAAAACAGGTGTTTCAGTGGAGCAGTGCTCCAGATGTCTGATGCTGTAGATCAAATGAGACCCACAGCACATGAAGAGTTTCAGAGACATCAGAGAGAGAGAAATTGGGACAGAGAAACAGTGCAGGAAGAAAAAAAAAAAAAAACAGACGAATGTGTGTGTTTATTGAAAACATTTTCAGCAATCAATATTTTTTTATTAACAATGGATCAAATGATTACGTGTAATGGGAAAGGGTTGTAAGGGTGAATTATCCCCTAACTTTGTAGTTCCCCTCAGAGTTACAGAGTTAACCCTAACCCAGCTTTTAGATTTTTATTTTGGTTGTGTGGTCTACTAACTCTGCTTTCAACAACGTGTTTCCATTTGATAGCATCTGTTTGCAGGAAATGGCTCCGATAAACCAACTGAACAAATGGCGGACAGAAAGTTAGCAATCAGCTGGTGAGGGTGAGGTCGGTTAAGTCAAACATCTACTGTATCAGCTCCTGTTAAGAATCAGACATTTCCCTTTAGGAGTTGTGGAGACCGTGACCGAGACGTGACCTAACATGAGAGTAAAGACTTATATTCATCAGGTGGCCAGAAACATGTCTCCACACTCAAGGTTGCACACTGTTTTACTGTATTTTGACTTGTCTACGCCTCAGTCCAGAGACCATTTTTGCTCACTGTCAGACTAACAGACCTGATACATTCATTGATGAAAACTGCAATCAACAGGACAAACTGGAAACCACTCCTCATATGCTCCAGCATGAGTGAACATACTTACTCATCCAGCCCAAACAAATAAAAGATGACATCATGCAAAGACAGAAGCGATCTCCAGACTACCGAAATTGAGGTCAGTATCCTACGTGAAGTGTACTTTTCTTGTAATTATGACTTCCCTATCTCATAGTTGTGACTTAGTATCCCATAATTGCATCATGCAATCATGTAACTATGAGATTGGATCTCATAATTATGAGAAATGGTTAAGTTGGTTATAAATAATCACTATTTGAGAAGACAGAGGCATGATGGAGCTACCAATATCCTCCTTGAGTTGAGATACTGGGAGATATTAATGTCACTGCATTATGATGGTATTATTATTAGTTTAATCAGACATCCTGATGACGTTGACGTGAGGTTGATATGTTGACGGATATGAAATAAAGCAATAGTATCCTGCCTGTCGTCATCAGTGGTCCTTTAAATTCACCCACAACTACATTCAATGGTTAGATGAGTCAAGTCAAGCCATCATCAAAACACATTAACTTCCTGATGCTGCTCAGTGTCTGTTAGATGTGTCAGTGGACAACTGATTAGCCAAAATAACTTTATTAGGTATTAATAAGTCAGAGAGTCTGCGTTTTTCAGGTTTTTGTGGGGTGCTGCTGCCTCACGTGGCCAGAAAAGTCAATTTATGAAAGTTTAACCAAATTTAGTGGAGAATTTATGATTAGCCCTGACAGAACAGTTCCACACTTAAATGAGAAGCATACTTCATCCACATTTAATCGTGCAGCACAAAATACACATTTATCTTCCATTCATACGCATGAAACCATGAGTTAATTAAAGTTTGGCTGAGACGGGATGGCACAGTCTAAATAAATCTGTCAACCAAAAGGATTTCAGAATTCAGAAATGTGTGTAACAACACCAAAGGTGGCATGCAGTTTTATGGCCTGCAGGCTTGCATGACTGTGTATCTGTGGCAAAACAGAGAGACATCATTCATCACCGCATCTGTTGTGAGTTTATTTGTTTTCTGAGGGTTTTTGTGTTTAGAGTTCACTCAAACTGTCTCTAACACAACAGACATCTCTGATGATTCCAAAAACACGACTGTCTCAACAACTAAACAATCCTATGCAACTAATAATACTCCTTATGTCTAGAGAATGTTTAACATTATTCTCCGCATGTGTATCTGCATCATTCATTTGTGTCTGCAGGAAAAAATGTAACATGGTGTCATGTTAATAGACACATCAGTCGCAGTGATTTGTGGTTGAGGTGCACACCCTCCTAACCCAAACCTGGCCCCAGTCTGCGCCGATGTTGACTTAAAAAGGACAAAGCCGGAGACAGGCTTGCTTTAATCAGAAGCGGATGTTACTGTGAGAGCCAAGGCCTCTTGTCTACAGGGAAATGTTTAGACCATGTGGTCAGGTTTGATGCTGCAAACCTCCACACAGTGTGTCACAGTGGTGCTCAGCATGAAAAAAAGGTTGCAAGAGGATTTATGTGCTGTGAAAACAGACCGTAATGATGCTTTTTTTTTTAATCCATCTTGTTAGTTTCTTCTGAGAATTAATCATATAAAGGAGGTCTTAATAGGGAAATAAAATTTATTGTTCAGTGTGAAAGGTCTTCATTCTGGGTGTTTTTGCTGGCAGCACCTCTGAAAAACACTTGAGGTACTGTTCTGAATGGCTTACTTAATAACATTTTTTAGATCTGGACATACAATATTTAAAGTTTTACCTCCATTTCTACTTTAGTAATGGTTATATTCTACACCAAAAACTTTATATCACATACTGCCCGTTAACATGTTAATTGGATGACATCAAATGGATTCAATCCTTTAGACGGGAAACCAAATTTGTGCCTGAATGGAGGAGATATTGTGTCCAAGTCCAAAGTATGAGCTTACATCATTCAGTTGGTATGATTCCAGATGATGTTTGTTCCAAGAGCCTTTAAAATTTCTGTTTGGAGTTGAGAGAGTGGAGTTGTTTCAATACTCTTTTTCCCTCTTGACAGTTCAAGTATTCTACACTGCTCTCTGTCTAATCATTGCAACCTGCAGGTGAGTGAATTTTGCATGATAACTGTCCATGATCATGACTGTAATGGTCAAGAAAGGCTGTTTACTTTGCAGCTCTGTCTCTGAGAAAAAATTATCTAATCAAAAGTCAAACCTCTGACTTACTCATTTATGTATTTGGACTTCATGTCCCTGCGCTTTTTGGAGACTGAATCCACCATCACCCTCCCTTTTTTGTGTATCCGCTCATCTGTCGCAAACCCCTCCCCTCCTTTGTCCATCTGTGCCGGTGTTTCTCTCCTCATTAGAGAGGTTACTGATGCATGAGGGAATGGGCTAGCAGGTCAGTAGCCACAAACACAGGATGGGATTCATATTGAACAGGCTGTGAAAAGTTTCTCAAAAATCTCAGGAATTTAAAGGAGCTTGGTGATCAGCTTTATTCTATGAAAAGGGACAGATCTAACAAGAAATAAAAAACAAACTGTTTTACTTTGTTAGTACACTATAAGCTGTCTATAACATATTGGCCAGGCAATGTCAGCATTGAAAATAATCATGCTGGACATCTCCTTTTTCCTGTCTTGGCAAGGGCCCTGCTAGCATAGTTCCCTCCAGTGTCTGGTAAATTCCCTGATCACCAGGAATGCAGCATTTAATTTTCTTGTTCTTTAGCTGACCTTAATCATTTCTGCATCAAGGGCAATCCGAAACTCCAGAGAAATGGGATCAGTCAGTGTGTGTATGGAAATAAATACCTGTGTGTGTGCGCATGTATGTGTGTGTGTGTGTGTGTGTGTGTGTGTGTGTGTGTGTGTGTGTGCTATATATACATGTATAGGTAGAATCAAGAGAGCCCTGTCTTCATGAAGAGGCCATTTAAAGCGCTGATGATGAATAATAGGTTGGCTGGATGCGAGCATGCAAGTCCCTTTGGTGTATATTTAAACGGCGGAGAGATGCTCTCCCACTCATATCAACTCCCCAGTGGTCCATGAGGTTAATTGCTTTCTCCGGCAGGCGCTTACAGATTAACTATCTCACTGAATGCATCCATACAAATGACTCTGCATATACCACAATAAGTTGAGCAGAGTGGTGTGTGTGTATGTGTGTGAGTGTGCAGCGCTTTGCAACAGAACTTGGTGCATGCTAAGGTGGCAGGCAGGGTGCACAGCGAGGTCAGAGAAGCTAATGAGTATGACTGACTTTGACAAACGGAGCAGGCTCCAAAAACAAGACAGAAGTGCCTCTGCATTTAGAATATCTTTGGCTTAAGTAGTCTTCAGGAAAAATATGATAGTGCAGCATTTATGATATATGATGCAATCTAGCAAGCATGAATGTGTGATTTGGAGGTGAAACAATGTCAGTGTTGCTCATTGGTTTTGATGTTAAAAGTGTTAAAAACTTGTTTAGTTTTTAGTGTTTTTTTTAGTTGTCAAGGTTCAATATAACTGTTCTTCAACCTGCTACACATTTAAGTATATGAATGTACAAGACATGCTCTTGAAACAGGATAGGTTTGCAAATTCAGTGTAAGTGATGGGGGACAAAATCCACAGTCTGTGCAAAAATGTAATAACTGTATTCAAATTAAGTAGATATCTTCCAAATGTCTCTAAAGATTCTCTGTCAGGAAATGGTATATCCAAAAAAACACTGAGTCAAGTGCAACTGGACTTCTTGTAGATTCTTGAAACACAAAGGGAATTTCACACTAAAGAGATATCCACTTAATTCGACTAACTCAGACTGCTGAAGCCTCATATTAGCTTCGGATAAACCTTTGAACACATCTCTGCACAGAAAGAGGCCTGTACAGTGTTACTATTGTACCCCAAACTACGAAAATAAGTTGTAATAAACTGGAGTTAGAATTAAAATAGAGTAGCATTTACTGATTGTTTTGCCTGCAATTAGTTGTTAACACAACATTTACATATTATCACCTTATAAATTTAATAAAACAAACATGTGTTGCCTGTTTACACATCCAGCAGATATGTAGCAGCATTTGTTTTGAGTTGTGTTTCGTTCCACCTGGTGAACTTAAGTCAAATATTAACTCTCTTTTTGCCTCTACTGGTGTCCACCAACTCCTAAGGGAAATATCTGGATCTTTAGGGGCTAAAAGCTTCACTATGTTCACTACTTGTCAGTCTCTCACTTTGGCAGTCTGCTGTTTGGTGCTCAGCAGGTTGTACAGAGTGTCTTTATCAGAGTTTTCCCACAGAAAACAGCTGCCTGCTGTGCCCAAAAGCCACGTTGATAGGAGAATCTGTAGAGCTTAGGGGAACTGCAGAGAGAGTGGTGATAATTCTCTGGGTTTGTCACTAAGGGTGACTCTTTTTATGCGCATGTAGTCATCTGACTTTAATTTAAAAAACAGCGATTAGAGCAGCTCTAAACTTAGACATCTCAATGTATTTTGACCTCCAAACCAACAAATCCATGCTCACTGGTAAACTCCTTCTGGCTGGACAGCTGATAAATAACACAACATATGGAGGAAAAAAAACTTATTCTGCTGTCAACCAAGCATGCAGCCCCTCCCCTGAGGTGACCAAGCTTTCATGTGTTGGCTGAGGAATGTCAAAGTGAAACCAAACACTAACGGATGACCTACCAGCTTCTGGGTTGACATTAGGGCAGCAGCAGAGTTCAGGCAGGGTACGGCGCGGAGGACTGCGAGGTGAACACCACCAATTCCAACAGACACTAACATCTGGCTCGGCTTAGCTGCCCTACACACACACACACAGTCTGTTTTCAGGAAAGACTCCAGTCGTTTATAGGACCATGAGAATCCTTTAGGCCTTTCTGTCAAAATGCTTTGGTAAGCCTTTCTCAAGCCAGTCACCCTTATTTTAACATATGTTGGTTTGCTCATAAATCACTGCCAAGTTTTAGAAAGGAGTAACTTTGCCAACTTAAACTTTACGACAAGTTTGCTACACTTCTCCTATCTGCTACCTGTGTGTTTGGAGAGAGCAGCTTTCTCTCCTCTTTGTGTAATCACATGTAGGATTAGAGTATTGGGGCTTTACAAGGTCTGTGATGTGCTCCACATGGTCGGGGTTGCCGAAAACACTGAACAGATCATCTAGGTGACACTGGTGATAAAGAGCTCACATGGGAACTTCTCAGACAACAGAGAGGAAGGAACCTCACAGGGTGAATCTCTGATAAATGCCAGACCTGGACATTTAGTAGGTATTCTCCTTATTCTTTGAGTTATTTGTAATTTGTAAAGGCAGTGATGAAAATATTTAGACTCTGTGGAAGACTGAACTGTCTATCAGGAAGAGTCAGTAGAGAGTCTACAGAGGCAGCGTGTCAAGGTTGACTGAAATTAATTTGGAAGTCTCATGACACAAGAATTTAAAATGTGATGTCAAGAGTACACACAGGTAATTCCTTGATGATAATTAATGGAGGATGAGCTGACAAGTCATTTTTTCTCCATGTGGCTCTGCAGCAGTGGACTGTAAAACTCCCCTGAGGGAGGGGGAATATCTCACTCATAATGACTATATGTGTGCATGCAAGTCTTTTTCCATTTATTTAAGCATGGATCACTGTATAGTACGTGTAGTGTACATGCTTTGTGTGTAACTTGTAAACTAACAGGCTTTAGAGGGGTTAAAATCACTTCAAAGGATATGGCTGGTCATTTTTTATATTTTCTTATTGTCAACATGTACAGAGCCAAACCAATAATGAATTGATCTACGTATTGTGTGTATCCAAAGCCTGATATATCTTAGTCCTCTGTGCTGTAGACCTTTTGTTCTCCAAAAACTATTAAAAACACATCAATGAGCCACACCGGGTGACATGCTCCTTTGCCCTGATCGTGTTAGTTTGTTTAGAAATGGCTCAAAAGACTAATGAGAGTGATCACATTTTCAAGCTTGTTGTGTTACATATCACAACCTCTTGACTATGTACTAAAGTTTTTGTTTTTTTTTTTAATTTACAATGCACAGTGTAGTACAAAGTCAAGAGGTTGTGATATGTAGCACAACAAGCTTTTGAAACTCTGTAAATGGAACTGCATTCCCACACATACGCAGTGGCATCTGTCGTACAAGGAACTACTCTCTGGAGACTGAAAACATGATTGCTGTTATTAGTTTTTGGAGCCGTTTCTAAACAAACTACTGTGCCCAAACTTTTAATGGTATAAGCAACATGTCACCCACTGCAACAGTGTGCCTCACTGAAGTGTTTTTAGTTTTTGGACAACAACAGAAGTCTACAGCACAGAGGAATAAGATATATCTGGAGACATGGACACACGAAGAAACCTTGCTTCCAATTTGTCTGACGAAGCAAATAGCTGAAGACTTTCAGACTCCTGTATTAAAGAAAGTAGAAGTGTGGAAAAAGGGTAGCTGCAGAAATATTGGCTAAAGGATATGACTTTGGAGCATGTGACAATAAATTCAGGCAATTAAAACAAAGGTTCGCTTTGGTACTAGCATTTGCATTTTTTTGGGGGTAGGGCAATTTGAAGACATTTGCCATGTCTGGGTTTCTATTCTTAGATACAAAACAATAGTTGATAACAAGAAGCAGACTGGGCGTGGTGCCAGCAGCTGGGTCTTCTCCTCAGTGGAGGACATCCTGGCTGATGATCCCAGTGTGGTGCCGGTCCGGACCGTGTCATCATTTGCTGGTGGTAATCTTTCATTCATTTAATGTTTTTAATTGTGGACATTTTTGTTGCCACATCAACATGAATCAGCACAACAGATGAGTGCAGTTTGCTAAACAAAAAAAAAAAGTTATCTTCATGCATTTCTAAAATCTTATACATTGGATCTTAATTATAAGTTTTTATTCATTCAGTGATGTCATAAAATGCCCTCAGTCAAATTACCAACCATCTTAGAAACAAAGTAGCTCCAATGTTGGCATCTAATTTTTCTGGGTAACTTGGTAGTGTTGCTAACAGCTTTATTTTTTGAAGGATGGCTTTCGTGTGGCTCAGGTAACTAGAAGCTTGGTTAACTGGATGTTTGAAATAACTTTGTTTGCACATGACTCATTAGATTTACATTAGATGAAGACATATTTGAGTCCATGTGAAAATGGCAAAATGGATTTGTCGAAGGAAAGTGATATTTGATGCTTTGATCACTTCCATTTTGAGACCACCAGGTATAATATCTTTTTCTTTCCACTCAGGATCCTCATTAGACCCAGTTGGCCCAGGACCATCAACTTCACAAACTAAGCCATCAGCAAAAGCAAAAAGAGAAAGCACAAGTCCACATCTGAAGCACCCCAGTGGTTTGAGCAGCATGTCACTGAGCAGAGGAGGCAGATGTCAGAACTGATGGTCTTGCAAAAACAAACAATGGAAGTGGCGAGTGAAGGGAATGACATGTTAAAACAATTTGTTACTGCTTGTTGTGAAGAAAAAATAGGAACTTATTACCATATTCTGGTGATGGCTTAGGTTCTATTTTGTTTGTTTAATGGCATGATGTATGGCTTGTTGTAGTCTATGATTCAAGGAAATAAATGCAATCTTGATCACCTTTGTGCCTTTTTATTCATTATTTGTTTTCTTTCCATTCTTTTATGAAATGAAAACTTCTGAAAACTTAGATGAACCAAACAAAACTAGTTAAACAGAACTCAAATCACCCTAAACCAAAAACAAAGTAAGTTCATCCCTTTTTTTTGACCTGTAGTATTTTCAGTGTCTGCTGCTTGACATTCATTGCCATCGTTGCCACCCACGTCTTCACAATCCTCCATTTGATGCCCTTCCTCCCTCACGAGGAAATTGTGTAGAACACATGCAGCTGTGATTACCACTTTCTGAGGTCTTCCATGGGCAGGTACTTCAGTCGTCTCCATTTACCCTTTAGAAGCCCAAATGCCCTTTCAATTACAGCTCTGGTTGAGCTGTGGAGTGTGTTGAATTTCTTTTGCCTCTGGGATAAATGCCCATTATCTCTGTGTGGTGTGTCTCCAAGCAGGTGGTAGTCACTTCCCATTACATCCTGTAGGTTGCCATATAATGGGCAGTTCTGAAACACCCTGGCATCAAGCACAGACCCCAGCGTACATGTCTCTGGTGTACACACTGCCTGGAGGTGAATACTTGCATGTCCTTTTTTGTTTACGTAACTGTTACTATGGAGTGTGGATGCTGGGATGGGGATGTGTGTGCCATCAATGGCTTCAATGACTCCAGGGAAGCCAGTTTTGTGTTGAAAGCCACTTGGCAGGTTGGCAAGCTCATCCTCTCTGAGCTATCATATGTATTCATTCCTCAGTCCACACAGGACCTTGCAAATGTCTGAGAAAACATAATGCAGGGTTCCTTTTGACATGTCTAACTGGTCTGCAACACCTCTGAGGCTCTGTGTTTGCCAGCAACCAAATGGAGTAATTTATTTGGGGTGTCCAAGGTTAAGTTTACCAAGAAAGGACCCCCTTTCTCACAGAGGGCCTGTCGAAAAGTACTTGCAGCATTAGTTTCTAGTAAAAGTTTCTATACCACTATGACACTGTAAAATAAGTTGACACAAATCTTGCTACACTGCACATACTGCTATATACATTGTGGGAATTGTAGGTAAGTAAATATCTAACATTAAAATAATAACTGAGAACATCCCCCTGGGTGTTCTCAGTGTCATCTATAACATCTTCCTCAATTCATTGTTTTTTGGACATCAAAAATTTGAATTGTAGCAAAATAAGTTTTGGATTTGGGAGATGTGTAATGTACAATGTTCCATTGATGTCTGTTGAGGTAATCTGAATGAGAAAAAAATAAATACATTATAGTATTCTGTATACTGTTTGAGCTCCTATGGGGTTGATCAGCTTCAGACCCACATTATAATTCAATATGGTTGTTTATTGGTTTATTCATTTTGAAACTTTAAGGATAAAACTGTAAAAAATACTTAAATTACTTTGTAAAGCAAGCAGTAAAAGGTAATTTTATGATACATTCTGGTTATTAAACATCTTGAAATCTCATACATCTCAAATGGGGATCTGCATTGAATGGATTGCACAATATTGTAAAATGTAAAATTTATTCAGTTTAAAGGAAATTGATATAAAGGTACTTTTACATAGACCTTATGGGTTTTGTACATTCAGAACCCCGTACATTAATGTGAAATGTCAGTAGATATTAGGGGTGTACCCGAATTCAAATACATTATTCAAAGCACAAATAGTGGAGTTTTTTTTAATGAATATTTGTTTCAAACAAATATTTTAAAAATTATTTGTTTTCAGGAAGAAATAAAAAAGTCGAATACCAGCACGCAGGTTGGTTACGTCGCTATCTCAATCTCTCTCCTCTGCTCCACAGTTATGTCTATCAGCAGGTCTCAACGAGGGGAGTCACATCCACCTGCTACATGATGCACATTTCCTAATTTGGACATCAGTCCTGGAGTCGGAGGTGTTCCCCAGAGATAAAGCTGAGCTTCTGATGCATGCAAAGTGCTCCTAAGAGACTCTCCATAACCTGTTGTTCCCCTTCTCCTCTCCACGAAGTTAGGTTGTAGAAAATAGGCAATAAATGAAAAGTGCAAAGCATCGCATCGCCTTTGAAGTTCTTCCCTACACATTACACACTGCTGTCTCTGTGTTAAAATCTGTGTAAAAAAGTTTCTAAAATTAAATGCATAATAAAAACAAAAACAGGATTTTTAAGCCTCTTTCCACTTTTATTCGAATACAAATACAAATAATTTTGCTGCCTCAACAAATACAGATACAAATACAAATACTGGGCTCTCTGCACATCCCTAGTAGATATATTGGGGAGTTGTTTGCAATTACTGTCAAATAATGTTCATATAAATCAAACACTATACATTAATGGGAAAAGCCTGTAAACACATAGTTTTTCTGTATTTTACATCCAGAAATCTGTACTTTGATGGGGAGTTCTCGTGGACGGATTGGATAATCCTATGAATTTATCAAAGTTTACTGTATGAAAACATGAGTTTTCATTTAAATTAGGTAATTTTAAGGTAGTTCTGCCATCCTTTTCATTTTTTGTGCAAATTTATACGTTTGTTTAACATTCTAGCAATGTTTTATAATGAGATTTTATTTTTATATTACAATGGTTGAACTGTAAAAATGCAGACAATGTCCAAAGTAAATATCAGTATTTTTAAAATAAATCTCTGTAGAATAACTAAAGGGTTTTTACTGTTATTTGACAGTGTTTGGCAACTTTTGCTGCCAGACTTTTTACCGTTTTTTTATGATTTTTTTTAAATTTTTTACAGTGTACACAATACTTATAAGTAGATCAATTCATTATTGGTTTGACTCTGCACATGTGATTTGTTGACAATAAGAAAAATATTTTAAACATCGCCAGCTATATACTTTAATTATATTGCAGATCTTCAATGATTGTGAAGAAATAACATTTATTTTTTTCTCTGCATATTTACTAAAAGGAATTGATGGCTCATCTCACCGACTTGGAAACTAAACAAGAGAACATGTGTATTTAAAAAAAAAACTTGTGTCCCAGATGTTTAAATATCCACTTAGCTGTTGGCAAGGTACACAGTATCACATTGTAAAATGTTAGCTATAACCAACCCACAGTGTAGCTAAACAGGAAGAACATTAGTTACAGATGTCAGCCAGATTACATGCTAAAGTAATGTCAACAGAAGGTTCAGCAGTGAGACAATAACCAGTTTTCATCTTATTGTATAATCTCTGTTGGAGACTGATCAATGCCTTTATTGAACTATCCTGGGCCTCATCATGCAAACACACTCAAACTGTTGGCTGGAAACAGTTAAATGAGTGGTCTAGCTGAGTGGTGATGCATCATATTTGTAATGTTAAAACCATCCATTTCCTCTGAGCACCTGGAAGTCAGCTGATAGTGTGCTCCACAGATGTTTTGTTTAAAACATATCTCACTTTTTTATCATCAGGGCCTTTATGTCATTTAAATAAACAATTAGGGTAATCTCTGTCTGGTTGTGGGTCTAGTCTTTGTCAAAGACAGACTATGATTATTCACATGTGACAGTTTCCTCTTTATCTATTTTCATCTGTGTACGAGAGGGAAAGATGAGGTAAACCATCTGGGAATCTTTTACAAAGTTTGGGTTTTCTTCTGTCATTTGGACTGCCGTAATCATAAATGATTGAGAAGAGCACGTAAAAATAACAACTCATTGAGACAATAATGGAAAATCGTTTTTATTTGCCAGAAATTCCAAGAACATTTGCAATGCATGCCATTTGAGGCAAGGTAAAAATACACTCCCTGATGCTCCTCCATGACCAAATTGTGAGGTAGCAGTGCCATCTAGAGAGAAGATAGCAACCTACTGGTGATGTTGCCCACAAATCACATCATAGGAGTGTCATGAGAAATGTTATTTTTTACAATTATTATTATCACTAACTGCTTGTTTGTATCAGTATATGCATATGTATGTAAATTGAAACTGCTTTACTTTTCTCTGGAGTGCATTGTTATGTCCTCAAGGTTATTGTATTTGATTGCACTCACTTTGGACACACTGTGTATTGAAACTTTGCTATAGGCAATGATAACAAACCCTCTCTCCATGCTGCTGTGCTGCATTGTGACTAACATCATCAATCTACAGTACTATTTGAGAGGCACTAAAACTATGATCTCAGAGGTCAGAGAAAGATTACATAAACATGAACAATGTAGCACCAGCACCAAATGACATTGTAGTGTTGTGTGAAAATGCCACTTTATAGTGCTCAAGGACTCTCTCGTCAGTTTATGTAAAAATTTGAACTTTTTCTGTTGAAGTACCACTGTGTTTTATCAGAGGCAGAAATTATGTATAAGCTGATTTTTGCCTACAAAATGGAGCGTAATAAAAGTGGGTAAAATGGTATTATATGTTTGAAAGCAAAAAAAAAAAAGAAAAAAGCAAAACACAAGAAAAATGCAGATTCAAAATTATCTGTTTTGACAATATTTATTTATATTTTTATTTAAGAGTAACATTTAGTTCAGGACAAATGAATGTTTGAGAGAAGCTAGCACAGCAGTTTGCAGAATATATGATTCAAAATTGCACCATATTTAGTGAAAATGAACTGCACTCTGAGTACTAACATTTTATTAGTTCTCATAAACAAACAATATTTCCTGTAAGCAAGAAACCAGAGTTTTTCTTTACTTCTTTGTTAAAGGCTAATAAGAGTTTTTGGACGGTCAAATCCAAATCCTATTAATTCTCATACATCCCATAGAGTCAAGGGCCTCAGAAAATAAGCTTTTACCATTTGGGAAAACAAAATCAGAAACTGTGACGTTATGGCACCATGACACGAGTCAACATACTGTCTCAGACGCACAAACAGAACGACAGCGGGTAGCCGAGAAACGTTAAGAGGAAAGCGCAAGGATACGTTGTCACTGCTACCAGAGGGCGAAGCAGAAGAGAAAGATAGAAAGGTCGTACAGGTGCAGAGCAGAGAGAAAAGCTTTGAGTAAAGACATGCTGAGGGACTACACATATAGATATAATACTCTACGTTCTGAGCTGCGACAGTCTTCAAGCAGAAGAGAAAGACAGAGGATAGAGATAGTCGGATCAAGCGCGGAGAGGAATACAATGCTAGGCGAAGGTTAGCATGCTTGCGGCACAGAGAAACTTTACAGGAAGCCCAAGACACAGAGATCACATGTAAAGGCTAGAGCGACAGTGCACTATTCTACAGGCTAAGCTATACAGTACATCGGACACTAAAGCTAATTACAGGAGCTACACATACTGTATATATGTATGTATATATATATATAAATAGATATATAGGAGACTGTACATCAAACAAGCAGGATAGGCAAGGCATCGCATGCACGTGCAAAGGAAGCGAGTCTAGCAGCAGCAGCAAGAGAAACAAAATGTCTGGCTTTCCAAGACTACCACAGTGAGATTCCTTTGTTGCTGTTATAAATCTGATGTTGTCTGTGTCACAGTGTGTACGTCAGTTTTACTTCAGAAAGGAACAGAGAAAGGACCAATAAATCTATGAAGCTTTTAAACATCTTTTTAAATGCTCTGTTGGGATGTAAGACAGTAAAAGAAGAAGCTTTATAATGGCAAAAACTGCAAACTGCAAAAAATGACTGACAAGCTGCAAAAAATGAAATGCTTTCATTTCCAACAGGCCCTCGATTCAGGACACATTCAGACCTAAGAGCTTAAGTTACATTTTTGAGTACATTTTTTTCACATCAACTTATGAACAACCATTGGACATTGCACGTTGTTAGGTCACGTGTATACTCTAAAGTGCACAACCTCCCCGTTAAGAGGAAAACTAGACAATACTGGCAAATTTATACTAAGGCAACACGTTACAAACACACTAATAACATACCGCCAAGTATCACATGTGCACAAAAAACAGAGGGCTTCAGAGTTCAAAATGGCTTTGCATATTAATTTAAAATCCAAACACTGGGAGTCTCACGTCTCTGAGTAAGACTCGTAAGTGTTTCAAGGTGAAGTCTGTCCGTTTCTTCAAAGCCAGTCCCCGAAAACACGTTTTCTTTGAAATAGCTAGAAGAATCACAAACCAGGTCAAGTATCTGACATACATACAGTACATACACACAGGAAAAAAGCCTTTTAGACTAACATGATGAAAATACAGGTAATCTATACCGGAGATAGAGAAAATATGAATAACTTTACCTCACAAATAGTCTCTGGTTATATGTCTTATATACACGTATGTATACACAAAGATATGTACTTAGGACATCTTGAAATACTATTTACAATCTATGATCAAAAGTGATTGTACACTGACCGACCATGTTGAGCAAATTGTGCTTTTCTAACTTGTTCTAATGAAAATGCTACCGAACCTCTGCTTGGTAAGTCGGGGTTCACATTCCATCAACTAACCCGCCTACAGTAAGCATGTTTGTTTTTATTTTAACTTTTTTGCTGACTACTGTGCATTTGGTCTGGAAACTTTATCGTTAGCTATGGTACACTTGAAATCACTGTTTCTTTTGATATTTTGCTGGGTGTATGGATTGGACCCATATTCAAATATTGCTTGTGAATGAATAAAGAAGAAATCTCAGTTGCAATGCTAAGGGATGCTCCTTTTCTTCTCCCTCGATGATTTAGTGCAAGTGATGTCAGGTATACAGTGGCTGCAAATCTGATGAGATTCCTATATTCAAACAAATCACTGTTATTGCACCATTCCCACCTCCTTAAGATCCCCATTAAGTGCTCATCCAAAAAATACATCTGACAACAACCTCTCTCAGCATGGTACTGTAGATGAGAGGTTAACATCTTTAAAGTTATATTCCTTAAGATTTCAGTCCCAGTTGATTTGGCGACACCTGTGGCTACTGGTGGTAATAACAACTGCTTATTAAAATACCGTTCACACAAGCTCCATTCTAAGCAGCGACCACTATCACTTATCTCGAGAAACACTAAGTCAATTATTTTTTTCAAGAAGTCATTATGGTCTCAATCGCTAAATTTGGACCCTCTAATAAGTGTGCTGGTGGCCATTTTGGAAATTATTGCTCCGTTAATAAGATTTGAAGACTTATAGTAGCTTTGATGTCTGCCGTGTGGTCGTTGATTGACAGCTGTGATTGACAGTTTCGCTTACCTGCTGCTCTCCTCACTCTGGGACTCACAATGAGTCAGACTATTGTCACAGTATTTCAGTAAGTTAATGTTACTAGATTTAGACACCTGCCCTGTTAGTAATTTAGCTAAAGTAGCTAACATTAACCTGAGTGTGCACCACTTGGTGTTCCCAGTAAGCTAGCGTTCACTTCGGTCCGAGGTAGTGGGGTGTGTTTCCAGAGCATTAAAGGCAACACCCTGCACTCCTTATTTGGAAGGTCCTGGCCCCAACGGGAAAAGATGGCTTCAAACCAGCTCCAATGCAAACCAGTGGGTGACGTCACACCTTTCTACTTCCATCTTTATATATAGTCTATGCTCTGTTCACTAGGTTTTGATGTAGTGGCCAAAGTTGGAATTGCAGGTTATACAACACCCACTGGCCCAAAACAACATTTTCCCAGAAACAAAAGTTGCAACAGAAATTGGTTAACTTTTATCTGTTTACAGCAAAAACAAAACAAAACAAAACAAAAAATCCAAAAAACTAGGATTTATCATGTCACATTGTGACTAAAGAAGGCAGTCAACAATTTCGTCAGGCATACTGAACTGATCAAACTTTTCCTTGTGCATCAGGTGAGATGCATGCATGCACCAGCTTTAGTTTTCTGCATCATGTCTAGTGTGTGTGTGCATCATTTCCTGAGAAATCCTACGCAGGAATTGTGCACAGGGCAAGTAAAAATGAAAACTACTGTATAGACAGGAAGTTACACAGAGCAAAGTGATTGAATGGCTATTGCTGAAAGTATGTTGGCCATTCTATATTGAAAATCTTAAGGATTATAACTTTTGATGTGTGCGTGTAGCTGGTGACATAAAGAAAATGGGTTTAACAAGCCTTCACCACCATAAATACATTGGAAAGAATCATGTCTAAAAACAGTAAACAGTGTTAGAAGTAATAAGCAACTACAGTAAATTAGCTTCATAAGCTGCAAAACCATCTTTTCAAAGAGCATAAGGTGATGCAAAATGGACAGACATGCTTTCATAAATGCTTTGTTGTGTAATGTTGATGGAAATCCTCAATAAAGTCCTCAAAATCAACTTTTCCTCGCCTACTTTTCTTGTCAATATTTCCAAATCTACGGGGATACTGCTATATGTCACCAGTCGAGAGAATTTTGTCCAAAAATCACTGCTTGAAGTACTAAGCGCAGATGTAAAGGCAGTTGATTAAGCTGAGGTAAGGTGAAGTGCTTTTTTTTGTTTTAAACCAGAAGTTTAAAGTGTAAGTTACAATAGAACACAGCCACATTTGGCACTTAACAACATATTCGGCAAATGAGAAATGATTGAAAAATAAACTCTTCCTCATTGACCTATTGCACAAGCATTTCATATCACAAAAAAGTACATATAAAGTTACATCACTTACACTACTTTGGGAGCTACTACACTATAGGAAAGGCAGACAGAAGCACTTTTACATAGCTTTGGACCGAGGTAGTCCACAGCAAAAGCTACAATACATAATATATAGATATATCTGTAGATCTTTTTTCTCAAATATACTCTTAAATATGTGACTTTGGAGGAAAGAGAGAGAAAAGAAAATGTTTACCAGTACATTCACGACAAACAATTCATCCGTCAAGGGGGAAAAGTACAGGAGGATTTGGTGAGATGAGTCTTATAGGTCTTGGCCGAGTCGTTCAATCTCCTCAATAAGAAAGTCGATGTCCTCGAAGGTAGCGGCGGGATTTGAGATCACCATGCGGAAAAAGTTGACCTTGTCCCCTTGCGGTTGGTAGCTGACCATGGTTGTCCCGTACTCCATCATCCTGGCCTTTATCACCGGGGCCACCTGGCAACATTCAGTACATACAGCATGAAATAATGGGAGTTCAGAGGAAGAACAGAGATAAATTATATCACTCCATTAGTTTTGTTCATTTGGGCAGGTGAGAATGGCAGTTTAAAAGGCACAAAACAAATTAATGATGAAATGAGATTGCAGGTAAGTGGAAAACAACTTTTGAGAGCATTTTAGAGTCATAATTGGGAGCCTATTACAACCCACAAAAGGAGCTGTGTTTCTTAATTTGAGGGTGTAACAGCACTTACTTTGCTTGCAACCTCCAACACTGTGCGTCTCAGATTTGGCTTTGAGAACTGAACTCGTGACTGTGTACTAAAAACCCTGTTTTATGCTTGTAGTTCTGCTTAAATGTGACGCTAGATTGTTCTAAAATCTGTCCTTGAACCCAGAAAAGTTCTTGAACTACCAGCAGATGACTGCTAAATGTTTTTCCTTATACAAACAGTTATAGGTGGAAACAATAAACAATACAATTCAATAAATAATCAATCTGAAAGGCCTTGAAATAATGTGAATTTTGTCCCTCTTTCAAACAAACTGCAGTGCTGTTCTTTTGGATTATAATTTGACCAAACAGAAATAAGCAATTATTAATTTATGCTGTGTAGCATGTTGTAAATCTATGTTACTACAAACCGTGGTTTACCAGAATTGGGTCGTATAAACCTAAAAAAAACTAAATACAAAAATACGTAGCAAAATGAGAATTTTCTCTCTGCTTTAAACTAAAGAAAATGAACAGTAGGTTTGACAACATGACCATATTTGGAGGGATTGTATCCAATTTCCTGTATATATTTGTGTGACATAGTGAGTGAGTCACTGAATGGGAGAAATTACCAAAAATGACCACTTCATTATTGTCTCCTTGTTGAGTAGCTCTTTTTAAAAACATTTTGCGACCATACTTTTAGAAAAGTGTCTGATCATGTCACTATATTTTGTTTTTTTAGCAACTAAATTAATTCTTCCCTCAGATTACTCCGATCCCGGCCCATGTAGTCCATTATCTCCCACCAGTCTGACAACTAAATCTGACACCAGCGTCAGCGTGCTCAGCACTCTGACTGCCACTGCCAAGTTTAGAGGTTATCTCCGAGAGTAAAGCAGCGACAGTCATTTATTTTGTGCTCAGCCGAGTCTCGACGGCAGTGTGGATTCTGTGCTGTGATGAGCTGTGGCAGATTCAATTACAAGTTTGAAACTCACACTCTGTGTTTTGAACAACACCAAGACATTTCAGCGAGGAAAAACCTCTCAAAATATTCCTGTCTCTGGAATATCATTTTAGGGCCAATGCTTGTTGCAGTAATTTACCATACTTACATCATCATTGTGACCCATAATCATGTTAAGGATATGCACATGAGATTCAGTAACGTGAGACGACAATTCGTTGCAGATTCAGCTTAAGAGCTTAGGTTAACTGTGGCTCAAATAACCTTGAGGTCCTGCATAATCTAGCAAGAATTTTAATACATGTCTGGGTATTAAGTTGAAAAATTAGAACATATTTTTAAAACTCAAGGCACTAGTTTGGTTAAGATTTATACTGTATGGATAGACGCTTATACAGAGATTACAATGCTATGGCTAGCATTCAATTCCTTCTAAATCTCTTGCAGGTGTCCTGTTGCAGTTGGCAAACATACAGTTTCTTTAAACTATAAATCAGCAGCTGGAGATTTCTGTCAGTATTTTGACATTTCCTGTCTTCTAGGAGCAGTCATTAAGGCAGCGCACGTGGAAATTGATGAAAGCTCCTTCGGTTTGAACTTTTTTTTTTTTCTCAGGCAGCATTACATCATCCCTCAATTTCAGCATCGAGAGTCTGTGGAAAAGAGAAAGCTGGCCAAACACTTAGTCCAGTGAAGCATGTCTGCAGTGATTTTTCAATCAAAGTGTGTAAAACAAAAGGAAACCTCTCCATTGGATGAACTTTGACAAAGGTGGTATCGATTTATGGAGGATGGTTTTACAGAGAAAGAGAGAAGGGAGAGCTCTTTGTATGGCTGGCATGTACACCATCTGTTTGTCCTAATTGTCAATTATTAGGCCCCCGCTGCTGTGGGCTCCTCTGAACGGCCGTCACTTTAGCTAACTGAATAGTCTCACTCCCTCTAAGTCTGGCCTGTGACACCTTTCCTCTGTGACATTGTCCTTTTTACAAACAATTTCTCATGAACATATGGCAAAGTATTCTTTAAATCCTGACTATAAGTGGACCTCCATGTTGTCCCTAACGAGGAGGACGTTTGATGGTCAAGTTGGATAGGAATTACAGGCTCATGAAAGGTGCCGTGAAGGGTGTTTTGGGTAGATACTACATTCAGGCTTCTTATCTCCGCTCACCCACCTTGTGCAAATGTTTCTTTCTCTCCTCTTTGTCCTCCATGTAGCGTATCCCAGGAGGGAGGTACCAGAAGCAGACGTTGGTGTGCTGAGGCTGTGGGAAAACACAGTTGTCAAGAGATGAGAGGAATAAACTGACACAAAAGCGAAACCACACAGGACTGGGAAATATTTCATTATTATTAGTAGAGGCAGTAATTATATCATGATGATATAATATCATGTTATTGCTTTATAAATTTCTTTTGTCCAAAGTAAAGCCACTATGCATTGAAAATAACTATCTTTGGTGCCCACCAGTGGTTGTATCAAAAAGACACTGCGGCAGACATCTTTTCACCAATTTTGTACGGGATTGTCTCAATTTTCTACAAGCAAAAACCTATTTTAAAGATGGCATAACCACATAAAAAGTCTATTCAGAGTGACTATAATGGCTTTATGCATATTAGAATTAACAAAATTAGCTGTAGGTAAAATACATACAGCATAAAAATTATAAATTAAGCTTGTATTTTCCGTATATGAAGGGTTTCATGTTGAAATATACATAAAAGAGGAACACATTTCATAGCTACTTACCTCAATTACATTAATATATGTGATTTTGCATATATTTGCTATATTGCGATATATCAACATCGGGATATAAATGTAATATAAATGACATGTGGTTTGTTTTGTTTGGTTAATTCTAATATATTTAAAAGATACAACATATCTGACTTCATCAGGGACATAATGATTAAGTTCTGCACTTATTTCCATCACTGTCCCTTGTGTTTACATCGTAAAATGTGTTGTTCAAGATGGAGAAAACGGGAATATGAATATACATATATCAATATTATTAATATGATATTGATTTACACACATTTGATAAATCACACAACACACATTGCAGCCTTACACACACACACACGTCCTCTTTGAAAACACACTGTGCATTATACATACACATATCTACAACAATAATACATGTACATGTACATACAGCCATGGTGCAGAGTTTGCTAGTCATCCATGAAATCCTCCAGATATCTCAAAATAAAAAGTGCTGAGGTAACTGTAGCCCATCTATTTCACTGAGCGACAGTGAATTCTGTTAGAAAATAGCAATTCACATCTCAAAAGGAAAATCCATTAGGTGTGGCCAGCATTAGACAGGTAGCCTGCCTTCTTCCAAGATATTTTCTGTATGTATGAAAGCCCCTTACAGCTCTATTTTTTGGCATCTGAAGTCCTGTTAGAGTGGCCTGCCTGCCTGAAAGCATTCATTACCAACAGCTGACTAGCCATGCACATCATCCATACAGCCTCATTTATACAGTCTGATTCGGCGGTAGTATATTCAACATCAGATGGATGTAATGGCGCAATGGGAGGTGCAGACAAGTGAACACCTGGGCCAGTGCCCAGAGGACTTGGCTTTTTCCCATCGCCCCCTCTGGGTTATGATGCTCTTAGCCTTTTGGGGCCCAGCAGGAAAACAATAAGCCTTGAAACATTAAAGAGCTTTCACTATAAATTACTCTGGGTGTCCAAGTGCTCCTTTTATAAAAGAGTTTTCAGCTTAGTAACCCCATCATACCCACATATGCTTTTGTTGTTGTAGTTTTGCTTAGTAGAGGATATGTCAGACACCATGCTATTCATATGCATATGAGCAATTACAGGCCGTTATGCTATTCATTAAACATAATAGCAGCACATTATACTAGCAGCTAGAGGTAAAAAAAGCATTCATCCAACACAAAACAAGAGCACACTGCGCGCCAATCAAGTCATCCATAATGATTCTGAATACTCTGAGGTAAGAGGGGTGACATAGACTGATGTTAGCTACTTTTCTCTAATTATGTGGGGTGAATTGGCCGTGTGGAGAGTGAAAGTTAAATGCGAACATACTTTCCCATCAAAGACCATCTCGTAGCCTTCTCTGTCTTTGATCTTGTTGTACAGGTACTCCGACAACTCCAGACACTTGTCAATCTGAGCCTCAAACCCAATGGTGCCCTGCCAAAAAAAAAAGAAAAAAGATTTGAATCTGTTAGTTAAAAAAAAAAACTCTGACAAATTTATGATATGTGATTATCGTAAAACTCAGGATATTTTGGCAACTGAGGAAACAAGAATTTAATTCAGTCTATTGGCACTTATACATCCGTCATGTGTATATAATGTTGAAAAAATTAGTTAAAAGTTAAAAGAAGACGTTAGCACCAAAACAAAAATCAAAGTATACGATCATCTATTGTATATGAGCTTAATTATCTAAGACTTGAATAAAAGACAATTAATATCCTGTTAGCTGTACTTATATTTTTAAGTCACATGAAGTATGCTACATTGTTTCAAGTGAACTGATATTGCTTTGATTGAAAGATAAAACAACAACAACATTGGTTTCAAGTAATTAAATAGTTAGAAAGTCACAAAGAAAAATTCCCTGAAAACACTGACGTTATCTTTGTAATATAATATAGGTTTTATGGACAATGTAAACAACTTGTGGAACAACGTTAGCAACATAAGTTTTAAGTTTTGGACCTTTGACCATAATTAATACTGAAATCTGACATAACAATATGAAAACAACAGAAAATCACAAAAAGCATCATACGTCCCCTTTAAACTTAACTTTCCCTATTACCTTTAAATTATATATCTGCTTTTCAAAGGTCTGCATGCAAAAACAAGCAAACAGAGCAACTTCACATGTCAGCTACAGCCCTACCTTGGCTCTCCACATGAGCCATAGCTTGAAGATGTCCACATGGCGTCCACACTGCAGGGCTTTGTCTCCAGTGTCGTAGGAAAGGTCGTAGTGTTTGTCCTGCTGGAAGAGGTAGCAGGCGTGCATCTGGTTGCAGTTCTGCATCAGACCCTGTTGACCGATGAGATCTGGGAATGTTCATATGTTCTACAGAATTATGACTAAATGAAACCATGAACGATGAAAGATGGAGCATACCTCCTCTCGGACCAGCAGGGCAGAACACTGCAGAGGAACTGACATCATCTTGTGTGGGTTCCATGTTACTGAATTGGCCCTGCAGTAACACGATCAATCATCATGCATCATTACTTAAAATGCTCGTTAACTTCTAATACATACTAGTTCAACCAGAAACAAAGTCACTTGCCTCTCAACGCCGTCCAGCTTCCATCTGTGTCTCCTGGACATGAGGAGACTTCCTCCCCACGCACCCTGACGGAAGAGACAGACAGTTAATCACACATCTCCACAAGTCGTAGAAAATCCCACACAGTCTGTGACAACAATTGTATAATGTGTGGAGTTTGAAAGACATGGGCAGCATCTAACAATAGATGCTACGGAGTTGCATTATGGGAAGTGTAGGATCCAAGTGTCAGAATATTTGGCCTCTTTGTTTCCTGCAAGTTTCCCAACCTTGATGAAAGTGCAATAATAAATCCTTGGAGTTCTGGTAAGTGTAGCTTGACCGATGCAGCATTTTGAGTGTTGATACCGGTATCGATTTGAGATTTTAAAGTCTGTGTTTTGCATATTTTTACTTCACTTGAATGTTTGAGCTTCACTTCAGAGCATGATATATGTGCAGTGTTTTCACATTCATCTGCTGTGGGGGGGGGGGGGGGGGGGGGGGGGGGGGGGGGGGGGGATTTCTCTGTTCTCCTTAAAAATCTGAGTTAAAGGGGATTTGTGACATCACAACTAATTTGGAGGCTAATCGTGGTCCAGTGTGATGTGAAAACTTGAAGCCTCCAGTGCATATATACTAAGAATGGACTTTACAGTGAAGTAGGAGACATCTTGTGTCCAGTAGTTACACTCCTGAAATTAACAATATTTCAATATTTCATCATTATTCATAGATTCTGTGTTTTTCATTGAGGGAGGAATAGATGGAAGTTTTAGGTTTTTAATGAGGTAATTAACATATTAGACACATATTATTATTCAAAGCAAAGAGTATTTTTATATATATCATACAACATGTCTGGAGGGGATCTTAAAAAGTCCAGTAATTATGTATTGGCACAATTTAGCATAACATACAGTAAGGAAACATTCTGATAGGATGTTGTTTTGTAAAGGACATTTTGTAGAAGAGAAAATAAACCTCAGTCAGTGGAAGATGTAATGTTTCTTATTTTTCAGCCAACGTATACACTAATACCAATATACAGTATCTACAATAAGCTTATATTGCTCAATATCAAATGTGTTGGAAGCTCTCTCAATAAACTTGCAGAGAAGCTTTCTTCCCACTTGTACACATTTGATCTATTCTTTTAATTGCTCTAATGATTCTGCAACTTTCTCAGTCAGAGGCTTATGTCTTCCTGCCTCTACCAGCTGAATAACTACTACATGGCAGGTCAATCTTCCTAAAGAGCTGTAATCCTGAAAATATTTTTGTCTGGGTTTTATTGAGTAATTTCAGTATTGCATAATGGTCTACATTGATCAGAGGACTTGGGAAAATCCTTATTGGAAGGATATTAATGATCTGCTTACATCAGAATCATCACTTTAAATATTAGTATTCAAAATAGGTCCTAATGTCAGCAGCTTGTGTGGATGTTTTTGCAAGCATGTCCAGATTTTCCAGCCTTATAATGTTTACATAACGGTTAAAAAAGACCACATGAGGAGCTGCATCCACAAAAGCAGCAGGTGCCACAACACTCTAAAGCAGGATGTGTGTGTGTTTTTTTTTTCATCTTGGCTAGTTGAGGAATGATAGACAAGGCCATTTATGTCTCTTAATAGAGGTGTCCCCCTGTCAGGACTAAATCACCTTCATTAATAGATAGAGTTCTTTCAGTGAGAGGGTCCATGATGGCAAAGTCAGGGGAGGAGATGATTTACAGCCTCTGTTCCAGTTTTTCTAATCTCCAGTGTTAGATAGGAAATGGCCAGCGTCTATCTAGGTCAAACGAAAGCAGCGGCAAGACAGACATAATAGATTTGTCAAACTCACTAGTGAGCTCTGGATTTCTATATCTTCCCCTCACTAAAATCCCTCCTATGGAGAGATATTGTGCATTGTGAGCGTTTGAGGTAATAACAGTGTTTTAAATTAAGCAACAGGAGGTGTTTGTGCACATTTCTTTCAAAATCTTCAGTTTAGATTTAAAGCAGATTGTCAGTTTGTTTAACTCACGTCCACATGCATCCAGATGTTGTACTTTTTGCAGATGTCAGAGATGGCGATGAGAGGGTCAAAGGCTCCGTACACTGTTGTTCCTGCAGTTGCACTTACAAAGAAAGGTACGAAACCCTGCACAGGAACAAAGACAAAAATATTGTAAACAAAGCACCTACTGATGAAGTTATAACAATGCCAATATGTTTCCAAATTTCCCTCATCAGCACTGTGGTTTCAGTCGACTGAATACCATAATAGTCAGTGCTGTATGAAGTAATATTTAGTCTATTTATAGCAGTGTTATGAATGTGTATCAAATTACCTTCTGTTTCGCCTCCAGTATTCTCCTCTCAAGGTCAGCTGGGATCATTTTACCACTACAAAGGGGAAAAAAAACAAGTTTTAGTTGCTTCTTGAGTTGTGTGTTAATATACTAACATCATATTTTCCTTTCAGATGTCAATGAAAAACTGACAGTACCTTTCATCTGCTTTGATGCAGATGACACTCTCTGTCCCGATGCCAAGAGCGGCCGCGCCTTTCTTGATTGAGAAATGGCTCTGAAATGTAACATAATCGGGTCACAGGAGGAAAAATAATCTGGAAATATTGCAAAGAAATTCACTTCTTTGCTTCTACAAGCTCACATAGTGAATGATTTGTGTGTTATTTAATGGCTTTTGCTCTCAGCATCTTTCAAATGTCCTTTAAAGATGGAAGAGGGGATACATAATGTGACAGACACACCAGTCACCTTGTGTCCTTCAGTGTCTGACACACATAATGTCAGCTTTATATCAGCATTGATGGTGTGAAAGTTTTAAAAACACACATCTAGCACAGCAAGGGCTAGTGAACAAGACAAAAAGGTCATTTGATTTCTTAAAAATGTTCACACTTATTCGATCCAACCGGACACATATTGACAACTGGTAAAACTGGTAAAACATCCACTGAAACGTCAATGCCTACATGTTCGGATGTGAAGGCCACCAGTCTGGGAACAGATGACATTCCTTTCTCCTTCACTTCAGGGAACATCTTGAAGCGGGCCAGCAACATGGCATACATATTAGAAATAGCACCACCTAGAGGACAGACAGTGATTTATAGCCAGTCAGTGTCAGCCCACATCACAGCCTTAACTAGCAAATCTCATGGGAGTGATGCAAGGTTTCTAACTGACGCAAAGCGTAACAGACTTTAAAAATGTCCTTGCATGTTTAAAATGAAGAAACAGCAACAACAACTAAAATTCTTTGTTTACAGCGTGTCAAGAGCGTATCGAGAGATGACACTGCATCCAAAACCACAGCTCACTGTCCACAATGTCAGAGCCAATCAAAGTCTTTCATTAAATTCTCCAATGAATGCTCCTCATCATGTGACAACCACAAATGCAAGGAGAAATTAACGATTGGGGGGGGGGGGGGGGGGGGGGGGGGGTGATGGAGGGGAGGCTTAAGCTGGAAAAAGGAAAATGATTTTATGCTAATTGGCTTTGAACCAAGTTCCATTTATATCATCAAGATGCAAATTGACACATTACAGTTCAGACACATACACAGGCAGTTCCATTTTCCTGTGAAACAGAGGGGTGGCGGGATTGTCGTCGCCTGACATACCAGGAGAGAAAATGCCATCTCCTCTTCCGTCCGGCCAGCCAATGATCTCCCTCATCTTCTTCAGACTGACGTATTCGAGCAGCACAAAGACAGGCGCCACCTCATAGGTGAACCTGTGTTACACAAGGGACATCACATGGTGCGGGTTACACAAATATGATGCCAGGTGCCCAGAGGGAAAGCTGACAAAAATGCGCCATGACTCATCTCCGAAAAATAGCTGGACATTTTTCCCCTGCAGTTTGGTTTGTAGTTTGGGCACATATTTAGAGTTGTAATTTATATCTCTTGCAGAAGTACATACAACACATAATATTTCAAATTCTTGAAGGATAAAAAACTATATTTTCTCTATCAAATATGTAAAAGTATTGTTGATTGTACACACATTGTACAGGATTCACCTTCTGTCCCAAAGGGGCAAAAAGATGCTTTTGAGCAAAATGTACGAGCATCTTCACAAAAATTAAACACAAGTTAATAGAGTTTTGAAGATTTCTTTTTCCACATCTATGTTTCATAGACCAAAATATGTTGTCTGTTGTTCAGAAGTCTCACATCTTCATCCCTCCTGCTGCATTAAAAATACAATTTTCAATATTTGCCTCCTGATGTATTTTTTAATTCAAATACATGGAGTAAATTACATGCAGTAATTCTGAAAACCGCAATACTTCACAGTTGCCAAGGCTGACTCTTGCAGAGTTTATCACCCCAAAAACACACACTAAAATTAGCTTCAGATTAGTCTGAATTTAATTTCAGAGCTAATTTTCTCCCCTTGAATCCCCGAGGGGATCAGAGGTAAAAGGCAGAGGTGGGAGGGGTTCAGAGGGGGAAATAGAGGGAGGGGGGGGTCTGCCTTTCATTTCACCCTTTTCATTTGCCATGATTGAGTGAAAAAAAAACGCCGCTATCAGCCGGTGCAGACGCAGAGCAGAGTGCATACGGATGGACCGGAAATGGAATTCATTGTCATTATCATTATCACCATTTAGAATCACGAGGAGCAGGCCACATACTTACATATTGGTGTTGGCAGTGGATGTTAGCCAATCCGCTGCCAGTCCAACCATGTCTAATCCTGTAGAGAGCTGATTGAAGTACCTGGGGTGGGCTGAATGAAAAGGAAGAGGGAAGGGTGTGAGATGGCTGCAATTGGAACATTTTATCTGGTGTCAGGAAAATTGAATTTTTTTTTTTTTTGTGTGTTTATGCTGAGTTTGTGCAAAAATACCCCCACAAACTGTCATCCTCTAAACTCTTAATTGCAGGTTAGAAATGCAGCTGCAATGATGCTTTAAATCATCTTGAGAAAAAGTGAAAACATTTGGTGTGACATGTTGGAATTAAGTGAAGAGTAAACAGACCAAAATTAATTTTATCCACATTTAGGCTCAATTTTATAATACAGACTATACCATAATTATAGCAGGCTGTTTTTAAAGAAACAGGAAGAGGTTAATGTTCTTTTAAAAATGATATGTAAAAGATGATTGTCTAATTAAACACACTTTAAATTTCCATTTATTTTCTATTATAATCATGCAATGTAACCTGTTATTGTTAAGTCCTGTAATAAATACATACCTAGGCTATACTATATCTACCTATATATTTCTTTTTTGCTTAAATTCTGTCCTGTATTGTTGCTGCAAATTTCCTCCTGTCATTCTGGAGAGAATAATGGCCTATGAAGCCTTGTTATTAGCCTATTACTCTCTTACTTGGTGAACCAGATTTACTGCGTCACCGCATTTATCGGTCTGGTGGCCAGGAGGAGGGAAAGCAGGACAACTTCCAGGCTGATGTTTCATAAAAAAAAAAACACATTTTGTTTTCTGTTTTTCTTTGTTTTATTCTGTCTTTACAAAATTGTTTTTGGAGGATATCAATCAATAACATTTAATGATGCCAATTAGTGATTTCGCAACAACTTAAACAGGCTACATTTTATCATAACTACAGCATTTTAGGATTTTCTTTGTTATAGTTCAGGACGTGTAGTAGCTCGGTGTTATTTTTAAGCATTAAATACTGTGATTTAGAAAATAATTTCACACAAAGACAGGCAGCAGGCCAGAATTTAGGCCCAACCCAACTAGATGCAGCTTTAAAACTGGGGATATTTCCTAACATGGTAAACTAAAATGCTCTTAAAGTCACGTATTTTATCTATACATTATAAACATCCAAATTTCTACCTGTTTTGATGGCGTATTTCAGAGTAGCGCGACAGCTGATCAAGATATCATCCAGAGTAGCCGGCTCCTCCTGCAGCTCCCAGTTGTTCATCTGAAGCAGCTCGTTTGGATAATGAAAATCAATAACTTTCGTTTCCCTGTCGAAAGACTCCACGATGTAGGCCAGTAAAATATCCACAACCTCCTGCAGGAAGGTCATTGTTTTGGTATCACCGTCCATAGCAGGTAGCAGGTCTGTGGGGAGACATTTTGTGAGTTAGATTTCCGGACTTGGAAAAGGTGTGTCTGAGGGTAAAAATGCAACATGAGGATGCACAGGTGTAGGCCTTTAAATGGGGCCACAAATCGACGTCTGCTGTAAAATTAAATCTTTAGGTCTGTAAAAAAAAAAAAAAAAAAAAAAAAAAAAACGAAAACAAGAATGTGTTTCTTTTTATTTTAACATCAGATGATTGAAGGGTGTTTTTACGACGCTCAACGATTCACAAACAAGAGATTTTGCTGAAGGTGACCTCCATCACTGCACAAATGATGAACGGCACACATTATTCAATCCTGTAGATGTTAAGCCTTAAAATGTGGTTTATTTCATATGCATGTCCGACATCTGTTATCATCTTATACCATCAAGAAAAGACATTTAAAAGATAATTATTGGAGGGGAAAAAGTCGATTTGAATGCTGTCAAATGCAGTTAATTCATATGTTGCCTGCTGTTTCCATTTATTTAAAAAGAGTAACTACGCTTACGCTAATAAATAACTTATATATTTGGTGTTTTTGCACTTCCAATTCCAGGCAAGGCCAAGGTTTGACTGATCAGGAGACAGTGATAAAAATCCAGCTTTACTGTGTGCTTTTGTACCTGTTGAATAGAGGTCGGAGAAGCCTCCAGCAGCTTTGGTGCAGTTGCAGGATTTGTTGCAGCCGCAGGTTTCAGCCGCCGTCTGTGGCGGCTGCTTGACGGCCGGTTCGGCGGGTTTCTCCACTTCCCCGACATTGAGCAGCGCTTTGGACATCACACACAATAATAGCATTGATATATTTTTTGTTATTCTGTCGACAAGGCCAGGCCATGAATATAAAGATGGAAATAACAGGCACGTCGCCCAATTTGCCTCCCCACCCCCACCAACCACACTCCCTTCGCTGTGAACCAACATACCACATAATTTCGATCCAATTCCTCCGGATAATTTCTGGGCCGCCGCTTGGCACCAAGCCCTGGCTGGAAGAGAAGAAGGGGATAAATCAAATAAGGATGAGGAGCACACAGGCTTCAGGTGCAGAATCCAACTTTAAGGTGGCACAAAAAAGCGCCATGCAAGTTGTGGTAGCCTAAAACAACCTTTTTTGATAAAATTCTTTCCTCCTGCAGGGTAAAACTAAAAAAGAAAAATGTAGTAAAAGCAGCTTTGTCGACTATAAACACAGCAGGCCTGTTTGGATTGTCATGTGGTTGCAGTTACACCAAATACAGGACACTGACTTGAAACAATGCACTGAATTAGTGCTGCGCCCGGTCCATCAGAGGTGGTTTGAAGACAAAAAAAAAGCCACTCACGCGTACTGGGGCTCTGACTCCCGGTATTGGCCCCAGCATTATCTCCGCCAAGAGACCAGAAACCGTGTGATGCCATTGTTGCCGGTAGTTAGGAGCTGCAGGAGACACGGAGACCGACAGAGCCCATCCACACGCGACGACCGGGAGCTGTTCGAAGCTGATGTGGTGCTGAATCTAACCAGACCTCTCCGACTGCTGCAAATCCAGCCGTGCATCCGACAGACGCTTTATGCTACAGAGAAGCCCCTAAAAATAAAACAAGCTGCGCATGGAGATAACGAAAAAAAAAATAACACAGAAAGCGTCCACGGTGCTTTTCTTT
Organism: Thunnus maccoyii; assembly: GCF_910596095.1. Taxonomy (NCBI): domain Eukaryota; kingdom Metazoa; phylum Chordata; class Actinopteri; order Scombriformes; family Scombridae; genus Thunnus; species Thunnus maccoyii. The sequence goes on along the minus strand of NC_056553.1, from coordinate 7,501,757 downwards.
TTTTTTTTTGCAGGCGTCCAGAGGTGCACAGCTCGGCTGCATGAAGCAGCGTCTTCCCAGAGAAATCCGCACACACTTGACTTCAGCGGCGCACTCACAGTCAATGCTTCCACGCACCGCGCAACCACTCTCCTGACTTCATAGGAAATATAGTGCAAGAGTAAGTTCAGGGTGCAAAAACCTACAGTGAAATATCTGCTTTTGATGGAAGTGCGCTACATTTCAACTCAAAATAAAACAAAAGCAAAAATGGACCAACCAAGAAGGAATGGCAAGTGGTTTAAATGAGAAGCTTCTTGTAAAGGTGCCTAATTGCATCTAACCTAAATTTCACGTCACTAAAGAAATCCCATCGTGATTCACTTCAGGTCATGACGAACTGCGTTGCGTCGTGCGTCGTGACTCCATAAATCCCCAACATTGTGTCCCCTGCGTGCTGAACTTACCCTCCATACAGACAGTGAATGCCAACTAATTCATCTGCCCAGCAATTGCAGACCTATTTCTTGGAGACCGGCTGCTGTAATTGCACGCCTCCGGTGAAGGCAACAACGGGGGAGGCGAGGAGTCTTGGATAAAATACACAAAGTGCGTGTGGGTCCCACCTCTCCCCAGTGTGGGGCTCGTTACTCCAAAAGTACTCAACACTAGTTCCTTGTTTTACTGAAAATTTCCCATCACCCCCCTTGTGTTGCACCCTTTAAATGACCATTTATGTTTTTGCACTTTAAAAATCATCATTATGCAGGACTTATTGTTCTCCTGAAGGATAAAGAAAAGCATTTCATCATATGATCTTTTTATTAAATCTGTAGTTTTACTAATTATTATTCTGCAACTGGTTTGTAGATTATAGTCTAAAGGTTAAAAAAAACCCACAACAACATATTTCTGGTGAAAACTGAAATGGTATTTCCACATTACGCGTTACAAAATACGATATTTCATCCGACATTGTCGCCTTTTGCCCTGTTTTCTTGTCGTTTATCCATGAATGAGAGCAAACGGACCCTCCAGGCATCAAAACTATAGCCTGAGTCATATCTGTTATGATTTATGAATGCAATCCCCCCCCAAAAAACATCCAATGCCAAAAAAAGTAAACTAATTAAAATAAACTGGTCCCTTTGGCAAAACCCAGTATTTTTACATTCTGTGCTTCCCCATAGTGAGTTATAGCAGCTTTAAATGTTCAGTTTCTACTTTTCACTTTAATATAAATACATTTTTCTTCTGTGCATACTGATAATAATGCTTCTTTATGTACATTTTCTTTCAAATCGTGGCTATTTTATTTGTAAAAACAGCAACAATGATCCATCTGTCTTTAATATCCAACCATCCATCCATTGTCTATACCTGCTTATCCTGTGCAGGATCATAGTTTGTTGTTCTTTCTTGTGTTTTTTTTTTCTTTTTCTTTTTCTGGATTTATTTGCTGTTATGTCGTTTCTGTGCCAGTGTGTGCAGTCAGCGTGTTGGGGATTCACTAACAGCCCCTGTGGGGTTTGCTCCCTTAAATGTCACAGAAAAGGTCAGAGGTTTCATATCAAAGAAATGTTCAAGTCAACACGGAAGAGACTGCATGAAAAGGAGTTTATACAGGGCTGGTTTGATTTCAACATGACACAGTTTACTCCTTCTGGTATCTCTGAGCTTTTCTTGTCACCAAAGGTCTACATGAAGTGAATTTGTCAGTTGAAATGGAGTGAAAAATGTTGAAACGTTAGCTCATATTGCATGGACACAGCCACATGCTAAATGTAAGATGAAGGAAACATCACCAGGAATTTGATCATTTTTATGTTTAAATGAACAAAACAGAGATTACAGCAGGGAGAAGAATCTGAGGCTGATTTTCCAAAGATAAATGATCCAAAACAGATTAAAATGCAAATTATTCAAGTGTAAGAGCACAGTTTGAAATATCTTCTATGTGTATTTACACGATCCATAGAACTTATAAAATTATATTTGGTTTCCAAAAGGAAATGAACAAGCCCAAACAGACAAAACGCAACCTTTCGCAAATCACAGAGGAAATACAGACATCAATGACTAGATTACAAATGACATAAATAAACCTTCATTTACAGTAAGTTTAAAGCATTTTTGTTATTTACAGGTGCATCCAGCCTGTTTATAACGTGCTCATTTAAAATAATTAGTCTGGTTTTGACTTTTAATGCCTGCAGCAATCAATATCCATCCAATAATGTCCAAAACAAAAATACAGTACAGAACTTGTCATTATAACTTACAGTTTCATATGGTTTGTGCAGAAGCTGTGATGAATTCAATACTCTTGTGATTATGTTATCATATACTGTTATCTGATATGATAATAAATCGCCACATAGTGCTTCAGATTTTGACAGATTACTTTGCCAAATGGCCAAAAAGTTCAGTCCCATGCTCAGTAATGTTTGATGAGCTTTCGTCTCTGGGAGGTCTTCCTCAGTAGATGTCTGTAGTCGTACGGATTCTCATCAGTTCGACTCTCTGTGGAGGACATTCTGGGAACGGAGCTCCTGTCGACACAACAAAAGGAGAGAACACTGAAATTAACCATAAAGATAGAGGTCAAAGTAGAGAAAGTAGAGAAAGAAACAGAAATGCCTTGAAAGATTTGAACCAAAAAAAAAAAAACAGAAAAATGAGAGAAGAGATGAAAAGATTCATGTTCAGGTGAAGGTTTTCATATTGTTTATCATCTTCAGCAGTCATTTATCATCTGAGGCAATGTCCAGGCAGGACTGGAAAACAGATGAAACTCATACTTGGATTTGTCACCATCTGTCCTATCTGGCTACCTGGGAATGCAAGTGTAGCATTTTTGTAGAAAAAGCTAATCTGTAAACAAAGAAATATAGATCATGATAGCTGCCAGCACCTCATTATTACCATTCTCACATTAGTAGCTAAAAGTCTTCACCCATAACTGCTTGTAGGGTTAATGAGGTTCTTTCCTCTCAGTTGACTAAAACCCTGCAGCCATCATTCAGAAGCAGGAAATAATTGCTTTTTTTAAATTTCATTTTGTTTTGAGGACAAACATTTTCTTTGGATAAACAAGTTAATTTTCTGTTATGTAACCTGGATTATTACTGTATGGGTATGTATCTCTCTGTCTATGCAATTATGTAAATGCATTAAAATGACTCTTGCTATAATTAACAGTGGTGGCATTAGTGTGTTTATGTTTATATATTTAACAAACCCAAGTATAACTAATCGATTGCAACATTTTTTAAATAAGTTCAGGACACAAAAATAATTGAACTGACTTGACTATGAACTTGACTATGAGCGAGTCAGTTGATAGTCACATGTTCCATACACCCTCCAATCATATTTTATCCACAACCTACCTCTGTTAATACAAGGTCTATAAACATTTGGCGCTCATTCAGCCAGTAAACAACAACGCTGAGCTCTGCCCTCGCTGCTGCTGCCTGCTTCAGGATTTATCTCCCTCCCTTTACCTCCCCATCCTCCTCCTGTATTAGCATTCAGCTGTTTGTGATGTTGAACGTTTCTTTTTAATGTGTTTATGTTCATCATAAATGGTTAAAATCTTGACATGAGAGTCCTGATTGGACTGTAGTTTGTGTATCAGCAGTGCTGTTAGTCCGAGAAAAGTTTCCCCACAGGCACAACAGAGTACATTGTGTAGTGTTTATAGTATAAGTGCATTAAAATAATTGAAATGTGCATTATTACATATGGAAGCTCATAGATTTGTTCCAGGACATAAACCATTTCTCAGAACAGGCCATCAGCCTCTACAGAGATTTCAAATGAAGAATGTTCTTGATTTGACATACCTGTTGTCTTTGGCAGCTTTGGGAGGCTCTGGTTCAGTTACCGCCCTCTCTCTGGGCTGCCTGCTAGCAGCAGCCGGTCTGTGCTCTGCAGACTGCCTCCTGTCTCCACGCTGTCTCCTGTCCATGGACCGTCTCCGCTCTGCAGACTGCCTTCTCTCAGGCATGCTGCTGGGTGGTGATGATGTTTCCTCTGTGGGGATGGAGGGGGTAGATCTGCTGGTGGGCAGGCCCCGGTAGTACTGGTCATCTACATCCAGCAGCTTTCCTGGACTAGAGGCAGAACAGAGGGGACTTTATTAGCTATTTCTTGATTGTTTATATCTACAAATACCAGTATAAACTGTCATAGTAACAATAACAAAAGACGTCATATTCATCCAACTGTTCTCCTGTTCGTTTCCAACATAAAGTAGTGAATGTATGTCTTTGAATTTGTGTATGAATGAGGCATTTTTGAAATATTAATGAGTTTGTTGTTTGATTTTCTAGCCTTTGTTAATATTGATTACATGCTACACAGGACATACTAACTGTAAGGCTCAGACCCCACAAAAAAGAGATTTGGCATTTGTTTTTAATTTATTTGAGGATTTTGTTTGCCTCATATATGAAGCCAGTTTGTTCACTGTTCTGTAATACCATGACAAGTGGTTTGATGGTTTAAAGTTCTCCTTTGCAATCTTAACAAACATGTTTTACAAAAAAAATATGGCTGGAACTGGGTCTATATAATAAAAAAACTTGAGGTTTAGTCTTTCTGCATTTTCTGTTTCCTCTCACTCAGGAGCAGCAGTTTGAGATCTTCATGCTCTTTAAATAGTTTGTCTTTTTTAATCTTTAGATGCAGCTCCTTTAATAGCTGCTACAGTAGATGCTGGTTGCAAGACTCTCTGTATAGAGAGAGAGTCAGGGAATTTTCCACAAGTAATTGTGGTGTCATAAGCTAATTTAGCTTCTTCAAAGGTGAATTTGAAAGTTTGTACTCCACCAGCAGGATAATTATGGGAATATAACAGCATGAACAACAACAGCAAAGCAGTGACATAATCAAGAAGAAAAAAAGGAAAAGAGGGTAATTATCAAGCCCTCAGTCTGCAAGTATCTGCCCACCAGACTGTGTAAATTGCCCATTGGCAGCACAGCCTCCCTCACAGCTCAAGGGGTGCTGTTATGAAGCTGAACCTTTGCTTTGACCTTCATATGAACAGGAGCGAGAAAAAGACAATTTCCATGTAGGGATCAATACAGTCTCACACATTATTAACATACTGTGAAGACCACTATTGGAAATCAGTCTCTTCATGACCACAGTGCTACAACATCAGAAGCATCAACAGTTACCAGTAACCTTTCACTATCTCATAGCAGCAGTGGGATGAGTTTGAGGCCTGATCTGACCTTATGACTGTATTTAAAGGCACAGAACTCATCCCACTGATGAATCATGATGAATGTGCCTTTTTGAGGCTAAAATGAAAATGTCCCCTCGGTGATAATAGTCTGCCCTGCTGTCTGGGCCATCAGCTGAATTATGTGAGTGGCAGAGTACTGGCAGACAAAAACCTTGATGATATCGGCTCTTACGACAAAATTTTGTCATCAGAGTTTACCTTTTTAGACACAGACCTGGATCAATACTGAAAACAATTTACCAAGAAAACATTGAGGTTAAGTAAAGCTTACAGGTTTTAAGAGGTACAATACTGGCACTACAATGAACAAAATCTGATCTGATCCATTTAGTTTCTGATAATAACAAGACATTCCTTGATGGTATGGTACGCTAACTATTAATATGTGTCCCCAGTGTCCACATTGAGATCTGATTGAGATCCGATCGCTCTGTCCAGCTCAAACAACCAAACATCACATCCTCCTCTCGTTTGTGCGGGTCCAAAAGACAACAACAATAACAAAAAGATGGTAGCTTTCTGTGAAGCTGCACTACTGTATGGACTTTTGCTTGCTTTTCCAAACAGAAGAGGAAGCCACTCACTAAATACCTACAGAACTGGTGAAAGTCCAATGAAGCTCAGATGTTCTTTGTTTGGTGTGAATTAGCTAATGCTAGTATGCTAAGAAGCTAAGATGCTAAACATTTTACCTGCTAAACATCACATGTTCCTGGTAGCTATTAGTTCAGGTTTATTGCCATTGTCATATGCATGAAATACTTGTGCTCTGGCTACCTCCCTATAATGCACAGTAGATATACAATTAAAAACAAGAAATATAGAGACATGCACCCACTTGATACGTACAGTTAGGTATGGGGCAAACAATACACAATAGAGATAATGCTGTACATACATGATACAAAATACAACAGCATTATGAGCATGTTTGCACGCTATTGTTAGCATGGAGCTTTAAGCAGTGCTGTACCTCAGCACAGTCTCACAAATACTCTTAGATATTCAGTTGATGCTGTATAGGTTTGAGCTTTTGTAGCTTTTGTAGTTTTGTAATCTGTAGTTGCTCATGGTCATGTCTGTTTAGCACTGGTTTGGCCAGCAGGGAAACAATTTATCCCTCATGGCTGTGGCAAGGTTATAACTGGGGCTGGTTCAGCTCTGGGTCACTGCTTATGCTAACAGTCCTTCTTCTGCGTATTTCCTACAAACTGCTGTTGATGCTATTGGAAACATAAAAGACATCACTTCCTGCAGTAAAGAGGATGTTTCACCTGATTTTGAAGATGGCAAATATGAAAGGTTTCATAAGCTGGCAATAGTCTGACTCACTATTATGTTTCTCATACTTTTATGTCATTTTAGGGATATAGTATAAAACAGACATGAAGAGCCTTACTTTGATGCTGAGTGATATTGTACCAGCAATACAATTTGGGATTTGGTGGTATGCAATGACTGTTTCTGCTCCTTCCGTACGTCTTTACTCCCATTTATTGTCATCACCTCTGTCTACTCTCGAGCTTTCACTCTTCTTACCACCTACTCCCATCTCCCATCCTCCTCTGCTGTCAGCTTTAGCCAGAGATGCTATCTTTCCTCTTGACCTTCTCATCCTTAATGATGCATGTAAACTGCTCCTGTCCATCGCAGGCTTTATTTATCTGCTAACAAATTATTACCCTTGATGTTAAGCACTGTGTCGCACTGTGTGTGCGTGTGTGTGTGTGTGTGTGTGTGTATACATCGAGGTATGTGTGTGTGACTGCTGTGATAAAGTACCCTGGCCCCTTCTTGTTCAGCCAGCCCTATCGGTCTATCTCTCAGCCTCTGTGGCTTCTATAACACCCACACACAGGGTGGTAAACTCACCTTGTGAACTATACGACACATATATATGCATGACCACACACACACACTCACCGACACACAGTTTCTACTCTCTGATCCTCTGATAAATTTAGCAATATCACACAATCCTGCACAGAATAACACCAGAAAGATTTCTGATGCCTAACATTCATTTCATTGAGCATATTCAGTGGATGGAAGTGAGGTGAAAGATGAGGCTAATTAATTTCACTGAGGGTGTACAGTATGTAATGCTGCAGATCGTTGAGTTTGGACCCAGACACCGTCCTTATGTTGGTGCAGGACTACAGTCATTACTCTGAACCAGGCACGCCAAGCAAGCAGGCAGCAGGCCAACCTTTTAAAACAGTGCAGATAGGTTGTTAAATTAGTTTAAAAATAAGAGCTGGACTTACTCGTCTTTCCTGGGCTTGCGTTTATCATCCTGGACGGACCGCTGAGTGGAGAGACAGAGCACAGATTAGTTCACGTCACATCAAAAACCCAAAGTCTCTGTGTTCAGAGTCGGTTTTGGAACAGTGGTTCCCAACCTTTTTGGCATGTGACCCCTGAATACAAAGGAATGTATCTACAAAGAGTAATTTTTATGGATGAATTCTGCTTTCCTATCCTCTTGCTCATCTCATGACTCCCCAGTGTGACTCCCACATTGGGAGCCCCTACACTACACCACTGTTGTAAAATAACAATAGATGCATTTCTAAAATATCAAATACCATTACCTTAAAGATTTTCACTGAATTTCTCTCCAGTATTAAATTCATAAAAGAGTAATAAAATTATTATTTGGTCAGCTATGTTATAAATAATATTAAAACTACTTATTTATCTCTTATTCTTTAATATGGTGTAATTATTGTTATTATATAAAAACACTGAAAATAAATCAAACCACCATAATTGTAAAAAACAAACTGCTAGAACTGATATTCCTCAAGTGGACTAAATAAACTCTGAAACATACGTATGAGACAACTTTGTAATGGTCTGAGCATAATGTATGTTGTAAAGAATACAGCAGAAAGAAAAGAAATTGCCAATCAATAGCGCATTGTGAAAGCCAATAGCCAGGAAAGCTGTTATAGAGTCACACGGCATCTGACTGTAAAGCTTGACTGTAGTAAGTATCTAAAATCGTTCACCAGCTTCTCTGTGACTCACATGAATCAGGTTGTAATAGGTGGAGTCCTCGGGTGTGTTGAGAGTCTTCGGCGGCTGGGTCCTGCGGGGGGTCCTCGACAATCTCTTGTCAGCTGAAAAGTAAGGAAGATGTTTAAGAACATCAGACGCTGGTATTGTGTGAACATTACTGTGCAGTTTAAGTTTGTCACTTTGCTTCATTTCTCAAACTGCTTTGTGTTGAGACAAAAGAGGCTCCACTTCTTCCTGTTGAAGGTGTGCACATGAGTGAACACTGAAAGGAAAAACTGACCCTCAAATACACATTTTACACATGATCAGTCTGCAATACTCAATTCGTTGTTGCAGTTATTTTTAGCCATGATAGCAGCATGGCTCTAAGTGGTCCACCACTTTGGTCCTGACTGAAATATCTCAACAATTGTTGGAGGGATTGCCATGATATTTTGTGAAGACATTCATATTCCCCTCAGGATGAATTGGAATTTTTTTATATCCAGTGCTATAATCAGGTCAGCTGACTGCCGTTAGCCGTAAGCACCTCCGTACTGCCTCACAGAACTGCTAGCATGTTAAATAAAGTGTTGTAATTTACTTTTTTTGATATAATCACATTCCCTTGATAATATTCCTATTTCCTACATTTCCTAGAATGCCCAAAGGCCATTTAGAAACCTTTTGTGAGGTTGCTGTCCATTAAACGTGGGTTTTTGGATATAGGCTATATAAATATGGGATAGGGAATTGATTGTTTTGTATAGATATGTTGGTTGAGAGACATTCATACAGTATATACTGTTATGCACTATTTTCATTATAAACTTTCCTGGAGCTGCACCAGAAATATTACATTATGATGACATTATGATACTTTTAGTGTATAATTCCTTATGAATAGTTTGTGTTTAGTGCTGTTTTGTATGTATTTTCTTGTTGAGTTTTGTGTTTCAGTGTATATGTATTGTTGAGTATTGTGTATATGCATTTTTATGCAGTTTAAAAGCCGATCTAGGGATGGGCATTGCAAGCTGGTTTAGGCTATAAATGCTGTGGTATTTAGCATTAGTTCAAGCTATATACTTGTCCCTATACAAATAAACATAAAATAAATTAGATGTACATGTGAAAAATACAATACTAGCCAACAAAAAATGGTCTTGAAATGCCATTTTCAGGAACATTGTGAGTGACTGGAACATTGTGAGTAAGTTCTTTCACCACAACATCCTTTTCCAGGTCATTTCCAACTTTATGACAAAACAAATCAGTCTTCCTCTTAGTGTTCTCCCTTTATTCCCCACAAAATTTGTTTGCCTTATGTTTTGTTTTATTTTGTCCAACTTCTCTCTGTTCCACTTCAAATTTAAGTGAAGGCGGTGCTAATGTCTGCTGAAAGCTGTGACCTTAACAAAATGACGTGAAGAGCCTTTTCTGGATTTGAAGGGGGTCAACAGATGTCAAGCAACAAAACTGACTATTTCAGTGATTAAACCTACAGTAACAGTCAGGTCATTTTAAATGGTTTGTCTATTATTTCAAAGTGCACCATCAGCCATCTTGCTGACACAGTTTGCAGCGGTCATCGAGGCCGATCATCATGATCAGATGGCTCGAGAGCTGTTGGGATCATTACACATAGCTGACAGAGACTGAGTGTGATGCTGACCTTTGACTCTGTTGTGCTTATTGAGCTGCCCTCCATACACACTCCAGTTTAACCCTAAGGCCTTTGACTGGTCTGGATTTTCCAACAGAGATTATGTGAAACAACCTTTGACACACATAAAGTGTCAGACAACTTTGTGATGATGCGTGTTCGATTCCCCTGCAAACTATTGAACGTAAAGTGAGAGGTGTGTTTGTGAACAGCTGTTTGTCACGCATGAAGTCTTCCATACTGTAGTGGATGTGTTGCAATCTATCATATTTGTCATTGCACTGTAACAATATCCCTCTAGGGGCATGTCTATGTTATTGCAATTATAAATATATTATAATGACCTTTGCTTGTTACTCATTATTAATCACTTGCTCATGCAGGGGGAAACACATGGCAAAAACAATCATGTGCAGAAGCGCTCAGGTAAAGGAGGTGAAAAGTTTGTAATATTATTGAACAACTCCATCTAAAGGTCACTATGTATTGCTCAAACAAAGTAAAGCCAATTTCACACACCCTCTTATTAATTCCCGCCATAATTGTTGGAAACGCTGGCTCACAAAACGTGATTAACATTTGATGACCTTTTCCCATGAAGAGCAATGTGACTGGCATTCCTCTGCTCTCTCTCTCATTGTGTTTGTCTGATTAAGTTTATTATGTCAGTGAAATTTATGAGGGCAGCTTTGGACTGAGAAATGACCAAGTGGGGCTAGAAAGCATAATTTTATAAGAGAGTTGCAATAGCCGTCGGAAATAACACAGATAATTCATTCTGCTTTATCTCAGGCCATGTGCTGCTCTAAAGAAAAGCCTGAAAAGGGCAAACATGCCCAGATTTAAGGAAGACTGTAACTCTGTGTTGACTAAGAGCCAAAATGTACTTCAAATATTGAGTTTATTAGCATGTGCATATTATTACATATTGCTGATGACTGTATTATTATGATAGTCCTGTTTATGATTAGTGGAATTATTTAGTTTATGTATGGATAGTGGGTTATTGCTCTCAAATATGCATATATTGAGTTACTGCTCATGTGCAGTTCATGATATAATCAACAGTGCTATCAGAATGAAAATATGACTAAAACATTAGAAGCGGGTAAACTAAGCTTAAGAGTAGAACAAAAATGATTTTTGTCAATATAATACTTTACACAGTATCATCATGAATGAGGACAGGTTGTACATTTCCAAATGTTCCCTTTCTGAGAGAAGCTCAGTGGGATTTACTGTGCGGATGGAAATGGAATACCTGAATGGATATGGAAGATAATGAACTGTCAGAACCTGATTGGATCTTCATTGGATGTGTGACTTAATTGGAAAAGTATCACTGAATATTAGAATATGGGTCAAAACCTTCTACTGAGTGGCTAACTAAGGGGCAAGTGATTTAAATTTGATTTCACCTCAACACTCCTAGGAGAGTCACATGGAGCACCCTGTTAACCGAATGGTTACTGCTCACGCCACATAACTGTACTGTCCCTGGTTTGATTCCAGCCAGGGACCCTTGTTGCATGTGATACCCACCTCTCTCTCCCCATGTTTCTGCCTTCTCACTGCCCACTGTCTAATAAAGGCATAAATGCCAAAAACATACAATAAAAATAAATAAAGTCAGGTGGAGCTGCTGTTTGTTGCTTTCACTTAAAGGAATAGTGAGATATTTTGGAAAATACACACCAGAGCAACATTTTCTGGTGGAGAGAAAGAGTTAGACGAGAAGATCAATACAACTCTCATGTCAGGCTGTTAAATATGAAGCTCCCAGCAGCTGGTTAGCTTGGCTTCACATAAACACTGTAAACAGGCAGAACCAGCTAACCTGGCTCCATCTAAAGGTAACAAAATCCACCAAACCAGCACCTCTAAAGTCCCTAAACATTCATTGTTAAACCGACTTAACGTTTGTAAATCACTGATGCAGGTGTTAAATTGTTTTCTGCTTATGCTGATTAGCACATATGGACGGGTGTTTGGTGCAAAATTGGAGGATGATCGAGGCTTTTCTCACTCAATCACTCGCCTTTTTAAAATTGGGTCTATAGTTTATGTGTCACTACAATATGTCGTTGTTAACTGAGCAGTTGCTGTTCAGCAAAAGGTGCACTGACTTACTTTAAGTTATGATTACGTTTTGTCAACTAAAACACTTGTGTTATGATATGTTTAGGATTAGGATAAACTAAGGAAAGCATGATTCTGTCTTGCTCCATAAAGGGCACACAACTGTCTGCACTGGCACCGAATGTTGTAAATGTCTGATGTTAATTGTGAGCTGGGAATCATCTAATATTGACTCAATTTGTGGGATACTAGATTGCTTATATGAATATTCATATCAAATCAGATTAAAATCTCATTTAAATTTGAGAATCAAACACATAGTACACATACCTCTTCAAAAGATGTTGTAATCCTACAATCTTTTTGTAATATAATTAAAAAATACACAGAAGATGAAATGAGTGGCAGAATAATCATGGTGCCAATCAAGGAGAGGCAATCATTGGTTTTATTACATAATTATTTTTCTTGGGCAACTGAACACCATAACAATGACATTTAAGCTGCCAGCTCTGTTTTGTGACGTGAACTTTCCATTTGCTGTCTTCTGTTGCTCACCTCCCCAAAAGCAATTACACCTATCCCTGTGCAAATCAAATTCTATTTTTGATGACACATCGGGTTGAGAGACGCTTTTTCTGTTTTGCCACTTGACTTTCCCAGGTTTACTGATCTAATCAAGCCCTCACGAGAGAGAAGAGAAAGGACGCCGTCCATTGATAACATCACCTTCTACTGTGAAAAGACGGTAAAAGCTCTCTGTGTCTTTTTCTACATCGAGAAATTAGGATCACGTGGAAACGGCACACTGGCACACACCTGTAACTTTGAGATACTAACCCTACCTACCCCAAATCTTGGACATTTATAATTAAATACTGAAGATAATCCCTTTTTTTCTTTTTAGTGTGGCAGGAAATGACTCAGTTGCAGTGAATGTGTCCCAACTCCACTTTGTACTGTGTGTCTATTGTTCAAATACTCTCTGAAAGATGGAGAGACTTTAAGAAAACAGGCTGTCAATCTCTCTTAATTATCTGATGGTTCAGGGCTTCAAAAACACAACCAAAAATGTACATTAACCTCCATGCTGACACTATGCATTATATGTATTGCTTTACAATCTGTTTTTTTTCACAGAGCCAATCTCACTTATCTTACTTGACTGGTGATTCTGGGACGCGTAGCCATTTATTGCTTTTCCTCTCACAAACATGCCATTGTTCTCAGGGTTTGATTGATGGGCCTGGATGATCTCGTTCAACTTCTGCTGCAGGGATACAAAGTCCTGAGAAGTCTTTGCGATCTGTTGAAGAGATTGGACAACAACAATATACGAGAAGATTAAAATGAAAAGTCGGAGGGATGATTAGCTGCAACAAAATGTGTTTAAAGCTATTACTGAAACCTCTTTTGAGAAGTTCTCTAGTTGCTCAGCTTCTTTCTGCGTTGCTTCCTTGTTGGCCTTCAGGTTCTTCCTTTCCTTGTACCCTCTGAAGTTACTCTGGATCTTCACTGCAGCGTGCTCTTCCTCCAGTCTTTCTTTTTCAGCGTCTGTCTCCTCTTTATGTTCTATCACAATTTCAGTAACATCCAGGGCCTCGTCCTCCTCTTCCTCCTCTTTAGTTCCTTCTTCTGCATCACTGGTAAAAACAGCTTCTTCCTCTGTTTTGTCCTTTGTCTTTTGTGCTTCTCTTTCTGCTTTCAGTTTCTTTCGCTCCCGATGGCCTCTGAAGTTACTTTGAAGGACAGTAGCAGCTTTTTCCTCCTCATCCAGTCCCTCTGGGTTCTCAACAGACACGTCCTGCTGGGAGTCTGGCACTGATTCTTCTGTCTGCATCACCTCTTCTTCCTCTTCCTGAGATTCTGGAGTTACCTCTTTTTCCTTCTTCCTTTTCGGAGGGATCTTTCCTTCCTCCTCGAGTCGTTTGCGCTCCTTGTGGCCACGAAAGTTACTCTGAAGCACCACAGCTGCTTTGGTCTCGTCCGGGTCATCTGCCTTGACATCACTTGCAGAAACATCTGCTGCTTCTTGTTCTTCTGTTGATTCTTCTTCTTTTTCTGTCTCTGTTGGTGCTTCAGCTGTGGGTACATCTTCCTCGCTTGTTGGGCTGCTCGCTGTCAGCGCTTCTTCTTCACCTGTTGGGCTTTTTGGGCTTTTCCTGGCTGGGATCTTGCCTTCTTCCTGCAACTTCTTCCTCTCTTTGTGACCTCTGAAATTACTCTGGAGTACGGTGGCAGCCTTGGTTTCCTCCTCTAAGTTGACTTCTTCATCTGCTGCAGTGTTGTCCTGTCTATTCTCCATCTTGTCCTCTTCTTGCCCTTCCTCTCCAGCATCTGCTGCCAGTGCGTCCTCAATCACCATCTCATCTGCCACCTCTGTATGCTCTTCATCTTCTGGCACCTGTGTATGATCACTGTCATCATTCTCCTCCGCTTCATAAGTGCTTTCTTCATCTTCATCATTCTCCTCTTGTTTATCATCTGTCTTTTCCTCTTGCTCTTCTTTGCTGGTAGGCTCTTGCTCACCTTCTTCTTCTTCCAACACTGTGTTTGGAGGTAACTCTAGCTCAGCCCCAGCCATTGTCTTTTTTCTCTCCTTAAACTTTTTCCTCTCTTTGTAGCCCCTGAAGTTGCTCTGGAGAACCACGGCAGCCTTAGTTTCCTCTTCCTCGTTGGGAGCATCGTCTTCATCGGTGCTCTTCTCTAGTTCAGACATCTGTTCCTCCTTTTCTTTCAGAGCTTTCTCAGCTTTTTCCTTCTCTTTGGCTTCCCTAGAAACAAAATGGGTACATCTTGATCTATGATGTCTTTCAGTTCTTTATGTTTAGTTGTAACACTTTTGATTTTGTCCTGACTCATGAATTTATTTTTTCAGTGCCATATTATGTGAATTTCCTGTCTCTCATACCGTTTTCTTTTGAAGCTTTTTCTTTCCTTGTGCCCTCTGTAGCGAGCTTGAATCTTGGTTGCCGCTTTATTCTTCTCGTCTACCAACTCCTTGTATTTCTTTTTTGCCAGATAGCCCCTGCAAACTGAAGAGGAAGACGAGAGAAACCAATAAAATACAAACCAAGCTTGGATTGTTAAAGACTGAACTGATTCCACCTAAAATTTTCTTACCAGCCTGAAACTGGGTGATAAAGGCCTCAAACTTTGCTTTGTTTTTGTCATCAGCGACCCTCTTCCGAGCTTTATGACCTCTGTAAGCTGGACATTAAAGCATAAATTACCATGACTGTGATTGATGATTTGGTAATCTTCTAATAGATCATGTACGGTTCACTAACCTGACTGCAGCACCAAAGCACTCTGTTCTCGCTCTCTCAATATCCGGCGGTACCGTTTGGCCCCCATCCAGCCTCGGACGTAAGCCTGGAGCACAATGATTCGTTGTGTGGCCTGCTGCACCATCAGATTCAGATGTTCAACATGGTAGTACTTGAGAAAAACCTGAGAGCCAGGACACATAAAGCACTTAATCAACTTTACATGCCCTTTCTACAATGTGAATTCAGAGTCAACTACAGAGTCAGTTGAGCAGCTTTGGAACCACATTTCACATTTGCTAACATTGTGGGGACAAATAGCAACTTTTCTCCCTGTGTAACTTCTGCTTAAGTTTCAATCTATGTGACTGACGCGAGAAATCTGTTAAATCACAAGTCTCCAGCCTCGTTTTACCTCAAACCACCCCACTTAACTCAATGCACTGACTGCCACTCACTGCACACTCCCAGAAGTTACAAACTCAACCCTCTAAGCCAGTGAGTCACTTTCCTTCCAAAACCTTTGTTTGTGTGAGAGAAAAAATGTAGATACAGACTTTTCACCCACATAATTTTAATCTTTTCAGTTAATATTCCATAGATTAGTTTGAAAGTTTAACTGATTATTTTTTATTGCATTATATTTTCATGCATACATTAACAATGTAATTTAGAATGACAACCTAATTTACTTTATTTATTCAATTATTTCTTTATTGCTAGTGTTCTGATTTGTAATATTTCCTTTCACATCACATGATCCATCATCCATGCAACCGTTAATTCATCTTTGATTGCAATTAACAAATTGTTGGAACGGCCTTTTGGATCCTGTGTTTAAATGTGCTTCAGATGTTCCATGAGACAACGCCACCACTATCACTGTAGTTTTTTTTGTTGTTGTTTTTAAAAAGCACTCACACAAACAAGTAGCTTCCTTTTACTAAGGTGCCACCTGATTGTAACAGAGTGCAGTCTAGCACATAATGTCCTTTCTCATGCTTGTCTTGACTTGCTGGAAAAATTCAGTTTCTTGTGTGACTTTCCCAAAAAATCTTAACAGGTTCTATAATACATTTGTAGAGTTTGAGATGTGAAGTGTTACTGAATTGCATGGCCTTCATGACTATTATGTGGACAAAATAATAAGACTGTATTATCGAGACAAGTTCACAGGGACTTTTTCTCGGGTCAGTACTATTTCCAGAGGCCATTGAACGTTCTGATTTGACCACTTTGATGATCAGTCTTTCATGTACTAAACATTTGTAAAGGCCTCATTGTGTTGCTAAAAGGCACTTCAGTAAGGAGTTATAATTTCCTCCTACTCACTGAGCCAGGATGCTGCACAAATTACAGTAAGTATACTAGAGGCTGAAAAGGGGGTTTATTAATGTCAATAGCCCATGCTGCTTTAGTTCCTTTGAACTTTACACATGTAGAGCTGAATTACAATAAATTCAATTCAAATAAAATATCACTCTTTTACCTTAGTCTTCCCCATCGCCCAGTTCTCCAGCTTGGCCTTCTCCAGTATTGCAGCACATGTTTCTGGAGTCGCCGCTGGTTCCTCATGAGCATGGAAAGCCAAGATGTAATACCTGAAACAATCAGCCCAGTCAGCTGCACACTAACACGAGGACCGACAAACATAATGCATGGATTTTTGTTTGATTAACATCACTTAAACCACCCCTAAAATGGACCCGGTGTGAGGTGAGAGCCTGCTGACCTCTTTATGAAGTTGGCAAAGAGGATGCGGTGAGAGTAGCCCTGCCGTCTGATCTTGGCAGTCTCCAGAACCCCGGTGTATCGCAGCTGAACCAGGACCTTCTCCCGGTCAAACTTGTTGGCTTGGCGATCGTTATTTGGTTTGATACAGCGCACAAAGTGGGGCTGCCCTGCCACCATCTTGGACAGCAGGTCCATCAGAGAGTACTAGAAGGGGTATAAGTAAGAACAGCAGAGTGAAACCCTTTAGACAGCTTGAGTTTTGGTAGGAAAGACTTTGGAAACACCTGTATTGAAATAAGAGCAACAAAGACAGAATAAATTCTTACTCTGAAGTAGGATGCCACTGTTTGTGTCCTCATGTTAGTGGTTTCTCTCGGGTGGTAAGGTGTATCTCCAGGGTCACCCGGCTGAACAAACAAACATCCAGCTTATCAAAAAACAAAATAAATCATGCTATACTGTATGGGTAACTACAGTACACTCTACACACTAATTACATACAACTTTATGGGATACATTTGGTACAGTGCACATAAGGCCACCTACAGTAGGTAGTTGAACACAAGACGACGAAATAAGGACACCAAACTAATGTTAATGTGCAGTATTAGCAACTGTGCCAACTGAAGCACACCTGTTGGAGTTTCACATCTTTAGAGTTGTAATGGAGGCCACATTTACATTACACTTTTATTTGTATACTGTGTCTTTATCAAAGCTTTTTATCTTTTTTTTTTTTTGAAAAATCACCAATCACCGTTTGCTTTTGTATTGTGTCATCAAGAGGCACATGAAGCAAGCGTTTTTTTTCAGGAGTGAACTTTAATTCCCGAGAAGGCTGCAAAAGAGACGCATAAAATGTATAAACAAAAAACGAATGCCAATTCAAGAGAATGATCTGCATGAGTACATGACTTCAAACGTGTTATTTTCATGGAAAAACAAAACTAGAAGCATGAAAAATGCCATAATTAACTACATATGTATGCGCTTAGAAATAGAATTACAGTACAGCTATCTCTAAAGACATCACAGAATGTTACATCAATATGAATTTAATAAATTACATATAAAATATATTAAACTGATACTGCATCTAACATGTTTTTAAATTCAACAAGCTCCACATCTAACACTCAGCACTAAAACACTGGGGAGAACCACCTTTATAGCAAGCCATCAGCCTAATACTACTGTTTGTAGCATTTTGAACGCTCATTGTGGCTTAAGAGCAAAGCCTTTGATGAGCTTTTTTTCTAAAATGTGCAGATGAATGGAAATAGATTTGATGACTCATCAAACACAGTGCATTTAAATGTAGCTACTGTCAGTTGCTTTCAGGTGAACAAATTGCCTGAGGTCTTACATTTAGCAGGCACTGCAATCGTGTCACAATGTGAACTAATTCACTAAAGTAAGTCATATGATGAAATTACCAGGAGTTTTATTTGGCAACTCAAAGAGACTCAGGCTGGTTATTGAATGCTTGGAGTGCAACATTCAAAGTTTTAAGACACTTTAAAGCAAATTTTAAAACTTTAATTCACTATGCAAGTGATTTTACTTGAATGAGTTACTAGTATGAGGCGTGGTGCTATAAACAGAAAAATATACCACAGCGATAGATATGAAAGAAACCAAAAGAACACTTAATTGAGTTGCAGAAGTGTTTATACATTCTACAAAGCAAGGTTGCACTTGTATGCACACATGCATGAGCAAACTGTGCATACAGACTTTGTGGATAAGGTGAAAATCGTCTACACAGGATTTAGTAGAAACTGGCTCTACTAGACATACAGACCACTAAATTTGGATTCACTTGTACATTTTAGAGCAGGAGTGAGGGTGACTATGTTGGTAAAATAATACTTAGACACAAACTATATGGAAATATATTCATTACCTCACTGAAAGAAAAGGAACTGTATAATGTTAGCACTCCCATCTTTACGATAGAAATGCGTTGACAGAAAGAGAGATGAGGAAAAGGGAAACAAACAGGTAAGAAAAAGAAAAAGAAACTATGGTCACAGTTGGGTAAAAAAAAAAAGTAGGAACATAAATGGAAAACACAAGAGAACCTGAATTGTTATTCAAGAGCAGTTCATGACTAATTCGAAAGCCTTGTTCTTAATCTCTCTCACCCAACCTGGAAAACATTACAGCCAATTCTATTTGTTATAGTGTACCGTCCTCCTGGCCTGTACTCTGAATTTTTATCTGAATTCTCAGAGTTTTTATCAAGTTTAGTCCTTAAGTACAGATAAAGTAATTATAGTAGGTAGTTTCATTATTCATGGAATGTCGATAATGAAAGCCTTACCACTGTGTTTTTCTCATTATTAAACTCAATTGGCTTCTCTCAGAGTGTAAATAAACTCACGCACAGTTTTAACCACGTCCTTAATCTTGTTCTGGCATATGGCATCGAAATTTAACATTTAATAGTCTTTCCACAGAATCCTATTTTATCAGACCATTATTTAATAACTTATGAATTCCCTATTACAGGACTACACACCATTAGACAAAAATGTCTTCACTAGATGTCTGTCTGATAGTGCTGTAGCTAAATTTAAGGAAGCGATTCCATCATCCATTTAATTCAATGCCATGTCTCAATACAACAGAGGACTCTTATGCTATAACTTTAGTCCCTCCCAAATTGATCATCTTTTGATAGTGCTGCAGGCTCACTGCAAATTACACTCAACTCAACTCTACTCCATTGCCCCTCTAAAAAGAAGATAATAAAACAAAAGAGGTTAGCTTCATGGTATAACTCCCAAACCCACAAATTAAAGCAAACATCATGAAAATTTGAAAGGATATGTTGTTCCATCAAACTGGAAGAATCTCGCTTAGTGTGGCAAGATAGTCTTAAAACATATAGGAAGGCCCTCTGTAATGCCAGAACCTCCTATTACTCATCATTAATAGAGGAGAATAAAAACAGTCCTAGGTTCCTTTTCAGCTCTTTGGCCAGGCTGATAAAGAGTCATAACTCTATTGATCCATGTATTCCTATAGCTCTTGGTAGTAACGACTTCATGAGCGTCTTTAATGATAAATTTCTAACTATTAGAGACAAAATTCATCACCTAGAGCCCTCAACAGGCACTGGTTTATGCTCAAACACAGGAACCTTAGAAACAGCTGTAAAACCTGATACATATTTAGACTGTTTTTCTTTCCTGAACTAACTTCAATGATTTCTTCATCTAAACCATCAACCTGTCTCTTAGACCCCATCCCAACTAGGCTGCTTAAGGAAGTCTTAACCTTAGTGAGCACTTCTTTAATAGATATTATCAATCTGTCTTTATTAACAGGCTATGTACCACAGTCCTTTAAAGTAGCTGTAATTAAACCTCTTCTTAAAAAGCCTACTCTTGATCCAGGTGTTTTAGCCAACTATAGACCTATATCTAACCTTCCATTTCTCTCTAAGATCCTTGAGAAAGCAGTCACCAATCAGTTGTGTGACTTTCTACATAACAATAGTTTATTTGAGGATTTTCAGTCAGCATTCAGAGTGCACCGTAGCACGGAGACAGCACTGGTGAAAGTTACAAATGACCACCTAATTGCATCGGACAAAGGACTTCACTCTGTACATGTTGGATCTTAGTGCTGCAATTGACACCATTGACAATCACATCCTATTACAGAGACTGGAACATTTAAATGGCATTAAAGGTACTGCACTAAGCTGGTTTAAGTCCTATTTATCAGATTGATTTCAGTTTGTACACGTTAACAATAAATCTTTCATCTTCTTAAAAGTTAGACTCGGAGTTCCACAAGGTTCTGTGCTTGGACCAATACTATTCACCCTTATATATGCTTCCTTTCAGTAATATTAGTAGGAAACACTCCATAAATTTTCATTGTTATGCAGATGATATCCAATTATGTTTATCAATGAAGCCTGATGAAACCAGTTAATCAAACTCCAAGCATGCCTTAAGGACATAAACACCTGGATGATCTGCAATTTTCTGTTATTAAACTCAGACAAAACTGAAGTTATTGTGCTTGGCCCTAAGCACCTTAGAAACACATTATCTAATGATATAGCTACTCTTGATGGCATTACCCTGGCCTCCAGCACCTCTGTAAGAAATCTGGGAGTTATCTTTGATCAGGATATGTCCTTCAACTCCCACATAAAACACATTTCAAGGACTGCCTTTATTCACTTACGTAACATTGCAGAAATGAGGCACAACCTGTCTCAAAAAGATGCAGAAAAACTAGTCCATGCATTTGTTACTTCTAGGCTGGATTATTGCAATTTCTTATTATCAAGCTGCCCTAACAAGTCTCTAAAGACTCTCCAGCTGGATCAGAATGCAGCTGCACCAATACTGACAAGAACTAGAAAAAGAGATCATATTTTTCCCATTTTAGCTTTGCTGCACTGGCTCCCTGTAAAATCCAGAAGAGAATTTAAAATCTTTCTCCTCACTTACAAAGCCCTTAATGGTCAGGCACCATCATATCTCAAAGTACCCTATTACCCCACTGGAACACTGTGCTCCCAGTATGCAGCTTACTTGTGGTTCCAAGAGTCTCCAAAAGTAGAATAGGAGGCAGAGCCTTCAGCAATCAGGCTCCTCTCCTGTGGAGCTATCTTTCAGTTTCAGTCCGGGGGGTCAGACACCCTCTCTACGTTTAAGAGTAGGTGTAAAACTTTCCTTTTTGTTAAAGTTTATGGTTAGGGTGAGACAGGCCTGCCTTGGACCAGCTCTTGGTTATGCTGCTATAGGCCTAGACTGCCAGGGGACTTCCCATGATGCACTGAGCTCCTCTCTCCTCCTCTCCCTCTCCATCTGTATGCATTCATGTACCATTAATGCATGTTACTAACTCAGCATCTCTTTCTCTCCCATAGTTTTGTACTTTAATGTCTCATTTCTCTCTCCTCCTGTTGCTTTCTGCAGGTATTTCTGCCTCCAGCAGAGTCTGTAGAATCTGGATCTGTGATTGCAGGCCACCCACAGCCCCTGTGATCCTGCTAAACACCCACTGCTACAATTATTATTATTATTATTATTATTATTATTATTATTATTATTATTATTATTATTATTACTATACATCTGTATGTGGAACTTGCATTGTGCTATGCTCTCTTCCCTCCTACTCTCGCTCTCTTTCTCTGTCCCCTCCCCCCCTCTCTCTTTCTCTCTCAACCTAACCAGTCGAGGCAGATGGCCGTCCAACCAGAGCCTGGTTCTAGAGCCTGGAGGTTTCTTCCTGTTAAAAGGGAGTTTTTCCATGCCACTGTCACCAAGTACTTGCTCATAATATTGCGGTTGTATTATTGAGTAATGTACGGTCTAGACCTGCTCTACATATATGAAAAGTGCCCTGAGATCATTTCTGTTATGATTTGGCACTATAGAAATAAAATTGACTTGACTTGACTTGACTTCTTGGCTTTGGTAGTGAGCTAAAAACAATATCAAACAACTTTTCAGGGGAAGTTCTCGATGTGGGAGATAATACAGTGATAACGCAGACAGAGCTGTAAATACCTTGGCGAAGGTGATGGTGCGTGTCGGAGTCCGTGGGCTGCGCATTGTGTTTATGGCTTTACCCTTGGTGTGGGCAAGGTTGCCTGTGAGATAAACAAAGAGAGGATGAGAGTCAGTTGGCGAACTGTTCTTACTCACCGGGGGAGAGTCATACATTTGGGAATCATCCACAGAAACAGACCTGTATGCATATTTTTATCAGGCTGTTTAGCATAAAGAAGTCTAGAATTCTGGGAACGGGCTGATACTGATGATACTTTAAAACTTAAGTCAATAAACTCAGTGGATCAGATACAAGAAGTCCAGTAATCTTGCCATATATATATATATAGTTTAGGTAATTGGAAACAACCTCACACTGACATGAAACACTGATGCTCAATGCAGGAGCTTTAACACTACTTTAAAAGAGTGATTATGTGATTATTGGCTTTGTGATTCGATTTTGACAGAGTTGGCGGCCTGCTCTGCCAACAAAGGACTCTCTCACTGCCAAGGCCAACTTGTTACAACAAAAGTCTGGCAGCTAAGAGGGGAAAGCCTCCTATAAACGGAAACAATAGCCCGTTGTTTTACTTTAAGCATGTATTTAGCGCTGCTCAAAAGGTTGTGCTTCCGTCTTATTCCTCTTTTCTTCCACTTCCTGTAAGTTGTTAATACCAGGTGTCCTCTTTACCTGTTTTGGTGAGGGGATGGGTAACGAGCTTGCGAATAAGCTCGTTCTCTGACGACCTCAGCAGCAGGACGATATCAGCTGGTAGCATGTCTCTGTTCTTGGCCAAGAAGCCTGCAGCATTGTAAATCACCTTAGAGTTTGGTAGAGAGGGAAAATGCGTATGTAAGAGGCTAACACAGCTTCGGCTTGAGATAAAAACATGAATACAAATATCAAGTCAAATCCGAGTGGACAGACTGGGACAAATAATTACCTTTCCAGCATAGTGGTGAATACCAAAGCCAAGGTCAACCCTCTTTGGTCTCCAGAAGCTTTTGGTCTTCAAGTTATCTTCAAATTTCTCTAAAACAGCCAATAACATACCTGTTACTTACAACCATCCAAGGTTATGTAAGTGAGATTAATAACTAAGAATGACATATCTGAAGTACCTTATACCTGCACTGTGAGAAAACTACCTTATTTAAACATGATTAGATGCTTCTTAATATTGTTTTGACACTTTGCTTGGTGGAAATAAACCATATCTTCTGTTCTGATCGCCAGAAACAAGGGATGAGATTTGGTTCAGTCCTTCAGGTGTTAGATTTCAGATTATAAATTAGTCCAAAAAGTTAGCTTCTCCTTCATTTTTCATGTTAAATTGGCTTAAGGTATTTGAATAAAAACTCTGTCCCCATGCTAAAAAATGTGATACTTTGCATGATCCGCCAACATTTCCTGGGCAAAAATAAAGGCTGTAGAAAATGAATGAACCCCAACACAGATTTTCTCCTGTCATAGCTGAAGAGACTGACCTACGAGGGTCTGATCAGTGGCCTGTGGAAATCGACTCTCCTCATCCAGAAGAGACAGCATCCCCATGGGCTTCTGCAAGAACAGGTCCAGGAGGGGCCG
Organism: Thunnus maccoyii; assembly: GCF_910596095.1. Taxonomy (NCBI): domain Eukaryota; kingdom Metazoa; phylum Chordata; class Actinopteri; order Scombriformes; family Scombridae; genus Thunnus; species Thunnus maccoyii. The sequence goes on along the minus strand of NC_056553.1, from coordinate 7,477,648 downwards.
GTTGTCTTCATACTCAATCATCCGAGCATCCACCTCTTCATTGAGGTATTCATCCTGTAGAGCAGTGGGAGACATGGTGATGAATTTAATCATTTGTTTAAAGACAGTTGAATTATTTGTGGAAGGAGATCTTCTAAATATGAAGTTTCACTTTAATGTAGCCTGGTATTGGTTTTTTAGTTGACAAGTATTGAGAATTTGTTTAGGTTTTTTTTACTTGGAGATATTATATTCCTTGATGACGATTTTCCATCCTAACCAGCCACTTTATACTCACTTTTATCTTTACTTTCCTCATGTCATGCTTGATTATTCTAAAATCTAGAGTAAGAGTGCATACTGGAGACATCTGAAATTATAAATCGGCTGTGAGCCCTCCATTGACAAAATTAATTTGTTGCCTTTTATTTGGTTTTAGTTGGTGACACACTCCCCTTCCCCCATTCCGATATATCTGGTCTGGAGGGCAAAGCGAGCTTTAGATCTCTACTTTATACTGAGCTAACCTGATCACATCAGGTTGACTGACTCTTAGAGCTTCCTTGTATGACTCAGCAACATCATCGGAGAGACAGATTTCTATTCATGGAAGAAAAGGAAAAAATGGGGAAAAATCAAATCAAATCAATGTGCTTATTCTAGCATGAAATGCACACTGTGAAGTAAACAAACCACATGAGGGAATCTGCAGGGATGCAGATAAGACTGGGGCAATACTGTGTGTAACCACAAATGGAAACATATATGTAAACATGTAGTATACAGTAGGTGTATAATTAAGTCATGTTTCAGTGCAGGAAAGAGGAAGACATAAAAGTATTTGAGGAGTTATTCCTTTTTACATCCACCACAGCCCGATTATTTCAGATTATGTGATGCCTATTAATCCCAGCAGCACAGTATAATTCCTTTACGCTCAGTATATATGGCGGCAATATAGGACAAATGTATTTCTGGGCCTGGTGCCAACAATACCCAGGAGTGAGTTTAAGTCCAACACTAACTGTCTTCATCTCCTAATTGACCCTCGTTTGGGATGATTTATAGCTCCTCTCCATGGGTGAGACCAAATCATTTAACATTAGCAAACTATTCTCTGCCCCCCAAGGCAAAACACACCCACGAGACCACATAAAGGGAGACTCATGAACCTCGTTCTCCCGTAAATAAAGACAGCAGCATATTTTACCCTTGCCATCACTCTTAAAGCGCTGGGTGAAAAACGATGACATGTTATCGCCATTTAGATGGAAATGAGGTAGTACAGAGGTGAAAAATGCATACAAAGTGCTTCCCAGGACGTATTCAAGTACTCAGAAAGCATTCTTTGATTTCAGTGATAAGTTAAGACGGATGCGAGTGTGGGCGGTACTTCACCTGTTCCCAAGCGAATATGTGCTGGTTGAAGTAAAACTGGATCTGCTCGTTGGCGATGTTGATGCAGAGTTGCTCGAAAGAGTTCTTCTTGAAGTTCTCAAAACCGAAGATGTCCAGGATGCCGATGTTCAAGCCCTTGTCATCCTCTCTGGAGGTGAGAAGAATGAAACGTTTTTGAATTAGCCATGTGAGCAGCATGGCTCAAGGGATGGGGAGGTCAGTCTGTCGGTCAGTCCACTACTTTGATCCAGACTGAAATATATCAACAACTCCTTGATGGATTCCCATCAAATTTTGTACAGACACCCATGGTGCCCAGAGGATAGAGGATAACGACTTTGGTGATCCCCTGACTTTTCCTCTAGCGTCAACATGAGGTTTTGTATGAAATGTCTTAGTAAGTATTGGATAGATTGCCTCAAAATTTGTACAGACATTCATTTCCCCTTTTTTTGGTTGAAGAAATATATATCATTCATGACCCCTCCAGTTGGGAACCACTGATCTGTACCAAGATGAAATAACATTAATCTTTTATGCCTTTCTGCATTATCAAAACAGATTCCACGGCTCTCAAATGCTGGCAGTGATAAAGTCCATTGTCCATACATTTTCACACTTTCCATGCAAAAGTTGGAACTTTGTGAGATGACCTCATTCTGAATTCACGACAGACAAGCACATTGCATCACACTTTCTGCTCCCGATCTTACCCTAGGTGGCTGTCGGGCCGCAGCAGCGTGTTGATGCGGTTGACAATCCAGCTGAAGAGGCGACCGTAGAGAGCCTTGCCCATGGCATCCCTCACCTCCGCCGCTTTTTCCACTGTGTTGGGCCTGACGATTGTCTCTCCCCGGGCCACAACACAGTGGGAAGTCAGGGCTTCGTGGAGCTCATCTGAGCGGATATGCAGCAGAGAGGCCACTGAGGAGACATGAGATAAGAGAGAAATAGGATAAAACTTAGAATTTCTCCTAATCAAACGTGTGTAGAATATGTTGGTGTGAAGCTATGAACATACAGACTCAAATATGAGAGTAACATGTTGTATTATAGTTGCTCTAGGTTCACAGAAAAATATTAGTGAGGAAGAACACCTGCTTTTTCCAGCTCATCCATCACATCAAAGTGATAAACCTCACATTGACAGCATTGTATATTAGCAAGCAGAGCAGACGTTTAAATATGGAAAACATAATGCCAGAGGGAAACAACGTCCTGCAAAATCTAACCGTTGCAAATGTACAGAATGTTTGGAAATGAAAATACTGCAACAGCCTGTCTATAGTGGTGGATAATTTATTTCAGAACAATATTTTCCTATATTTAGCTCCATTCCACCTGGAGCTCTCTGCAGAGTTAATGGAGAGAAGCAGAGGAGGGAGGAGGAGGAGGAGGAGTGAGGGTATAGCAGAGGAAATGAAAAGTCACGTTTGGTTTTACGTCATTATACGTATATGGGAGTGGAGCCATGTCTTTCTCTCTCTGTCTCACCATTTTCCAGGACAGAAATGTTGCAGATGTTGCTCTTGTCTGTTTGGTGCTCAGAGGCAACCGGAGAAAACTCGATATCACCGGAGTTGAGGATGGCAGCCAGAGTGCTGTAAACACTGCCCAGCTCCTGCACAAATGATGGACAGATAGTCGGAGACAGTGTGTCAATAACATCAAGCATGTCTTTTTGGCATGAAATGTTATAGCTAAATGGACAAAGGAAAAGAGTGTCATTTACACAACATTAAATTCCATTAACAGAAAATATAAAGATGTCATAATGTAAATGTTTGAGTGTGAAAGATCAATGCACACATCATAAAGGCTTTCTAAGTTGTAACTATTGGCTTTATTCTAAATCAGTGAAAATCCATTATAAGAACTTTGGGGTAACAAGGTTGTGATTTTTTAAAAATATTTATTGGATTACCAACATTTATAGCTGGATTATTACCAAATAGAAATGATGAGCACCAACTAGGGATGTGCAGAAAGCCCAGTATTTGTATTTGTATCTGTATATCTTGAGGCAGCAAAATTATTTGTATTTGTATTTGAATAAAAGTGGAAATAGGTGTAACAGTCCTGTTTTTGTTTTTATTGCACTTCTAATTTTAGGATATTAGAGTGTTAAATGAGTGTTCTTCAATAAACTATTTTGCAAAGTAGGGTTCCCACTCCAGGTCTCAAACGTTGGTCTCCAAGACCGCGGACGACTGCACTGACCACTCGGCCAAAGCTCAACACCATCAGACACACAGACCTGCAGCTATTTATACATCCATGACACAGAGACAGAACGAAGCAGAGGAGAGAGACGGAGACAGCGATGTAACCTCGCTACGCTACGAGTCCCGACCTGAGCGCTGTTATTTGACATGGTTTTTTTCCTTCCTGAAAACAAATAATTTTAAAAATATTTGTACAAAATAAATATTCGTAAAAACTCACTATTTGTGCTCTTCTGAATATCAGATTCAGATTCGATCTGGATTCCGGTCTATGATGCATTAATAAATGGTTAATAAAGCTAAAGTTACAACTTATAAAATGTTTATAAAGGGTGCCTCATTAGAGAGTGGTTAGAAAAAGTATATCATGTGGCGTATTTGTAAATCTATCTGCTTAATTAGCCTGATGGCCCTGGTACATGCAAGAATAGCTTTTCTAATGTGGCAGTTACTATCTCAAAACTATGTTTCAAAATAGATACAGTTGCCTCAAAGATAATCTTCATAAGCACTCTGTGATTTCATGCAAGACAAGACGTACTGCAGAATAGGAGGCCGTTCCCCCAGCACTGCCAAGCGTTTAAAGGATAAGTGCTATTGACGTGCAGATCCCAGAGGCAATCAGTTCTTTGGGCCTCATTAGGCTTTACAATGCCAACAGCTGACTGCCTACACGTGCCTGTAGCTTCATGCTCCATCACAAACCATACAGTCAACCTGGGGAACTGCTCGTACACTTGTTGTGAAGCTTATGTTATGTATTTTTTGAGAACTTGCTGAACATTTTGAGTGTACGCTTGTCTCTGTGTGTGTCATAATACACATGAATATACTATATAAGTGGACGTGCATCTCTATGTGAATGTTTGGACGAAGGTTATGTTGTTAAACATTGTGAGCAGGCCTTTTTCAAGTAATTAAATGCAGTTGTGTGTACCTCCAGGGTGAATCCAATGACTTTGAAACACTGCTCCACTGCATCAAACTGCTCCTTGTAGAAGGTGTTGCTCACTATGTCAGGCCCTAATTTAACGTGCTCATTACACAGATACCTGTGGAACAAAAAGGAAACACAAAGATCAGGATTGGAATCTCAGCCAGTAGAGAGTTTTGTAGATTGAGGAGGAAATAACAGTGTTTAAGAGAAGGGCTGAGGAATGTCAAACCTACTTAGGTGTTTTGCTGTCGGAGAGCTTGTAGTGGGCGAGTTTCTTCCTGTCAGCCAGACCAGCATAAATGTAGTAGAAGATGTGAAAGTTCCTCTCTCCTCTGTGGAAACATACAAAGGCCTCAGAAATCCACAATGTGTGCTATGATCTTATGCCACTCCTGTTTTGCTAATGTAAAACCATGAACAAGGAAGCAAACAAAACATGCTATGAACTGGACAGCACATATAGAGCACGTCTGTCAATGCTGCACAATTAATTCGCTCTAATACTTTAACAGTAAAATACTTTTTGAGTCAGGGGGAGTACTACTCCACCTGTAAAAACAGTTGTATAATGTCTTCTGAGGCTCTGGAGGAGCATTGTGATGTCTGAACAAATAAACCTGATGTTGTTATCAGAATAATTGTGGCTTTGGATTTGAAGACTACAAAATTATAACAGAAATCCTCTGTTACAAACGTGAAATGTGGAGTTTGAAAGACAAGATAGATTTTTTTTTTATTGTCTTGCAGAAAACTTGTTTTCACAGCCTGTACATAGTATAGCCATTATAATGAATATGAAACCTGTTTTGCTATGATAATACAATGAATTAGGTAGAAGTAAAACAGGAGATAAATAAAGTAAAGTAAAAAAACGTCTAAGGCTGCACAGTCCTCTTATTTTGCTCTTGTGTGATAATAAAACACTTTTTTGATCTGCATTTGGATCCAAATGTTTATCAAAAATACACAACATTTACACACACACTTAAAAACCTGTATCTGGATCTGGATTCTTGTCCTTTAGCCTGACTTTCCATCAAATTTAACTGAAATCTGTTCACAAGATTTTGAGATATCCTTTTAACTAACAGCCAAAAGCCTACAAAGGGACAAACCATCCAGACTGAGAACCTCTTTGATGGATGTAATTAAATATGAAGGCATGATTGAAGCATAATTCTTGCAAAAACATGGATTCATCTTGTTTATTGTCCCCCAAACAAATCAATATCTAACAACAGGCTGAAGAAAAGTGCAGCATAAAACGCTTTCAGCCAAATCAAACCCTCAGACCTGCGTGTCTGTTTTCTAATTGAACACCCGAGTCTGCCTTTCTACTTGAGTTCCACTAAGGACACTTGCAAGACCGCAATCTTTGATCACACAGGAAATAAGCTAGCCCCTCTACTTGACCCGGCCCGTTCCCCAGACACATGATAAGAAGAAAGGATAGATTGACTGAAGTGCGGGTTGAAGGCAAACGCCACCAGTTTCAAATAGAGAAGCAGAGGTGAAAGGAAGAAAGACAGAGTCGATTACGCACTGATCCTTGGCCAGCAGGCTGAAAAACAACCTTATTGGCAATGTTCTCTCAGAAAAAGACCCAATTTAGGTTTCTGTGAATGTTATTGTCAAATGAAGGTCACAACAGCAATAAGTGTCATGAGGTTGTTTACATTAGACAAAAAGAAAGAGACAAAGACAGAAAGAAAGAAGTGATATTTACACTGCCTGGTGGATGACTCTGGATTTCTCCAGCAGGTACTCGGATATCTGCGCTCCGACCACTGTTCCTCCACAGGTGAACTTCATTTCTAGGTACTTGCCAAAGCGGCTGGAGTTGTCGTTGATGACAGTGCAGGCGTTTCCGAATGCCTCCACCAGGCTGTTGACCAGCAGGATCTTCTCCTGGAGCGTGCGATTATTGGCCTAAATAAAACATCATTTCAATTTAGTAACTGGGAAATCAATACGGTGGAAGAAATATGCTTTTGTCAAGAAATGATCCATGAATTTCTGCCATGTGCCTTTCCACCCATGTTATATAAATCAAAGGAGACACTGTCACTGCTTATTTTATTCCTCTATTCTGAATGCTTAAATAGCCTTGACAGTGTACTTTAGATATAAAGTTTCCTAATATCCACAGTCAACCGGAAAAAACTGTAACTTTGTAGTTCTGTGCATCTGAAATGCTTCACTAATGATTTGTTGTGGTTCAAACATCTGGTCAGTCATATCTTTAGATATTTGTTTTTTGTTTGAATCCTATCATTTTTATTGTTTACCCTTTCATTTCAGGTGTTTGGTGTTTTGGTTTAATTTGACTGTGTATGATTTTAAATTGCTTGTTTTTTACCCAAGGAACAGGGATGATGTTTACTGGGAATCCAATAAAGTATAAACAATAATGGGGAAGGACATGTTAATAAAAATGTTGTGTTTATGGAGCACTATGACTCACCTTCCCGAGAACTGTCAGCTGCTGCACCAACAGATGAGCGCCTTCTGTTTTCCCTGCTCCACTCTCCCCACTGATCACAATGCACTGTACACAGAAAATTACATTATAAGGACGTCTTTCTACAAAAAAACACCAAAACAAGTTGTGTCAAAAACAGCTTTCTGCACTCAGGATGCTATAAAATAAAAAAAAAGCACCACATACCTGATCTGCATTGTATGACACCATGGACTGGTAGGCGACATCAGCCACGGCAAAGATGTGCGGTGGATTAGCTGTACGCTTGGCTCCTATGTACATTTTAGTGTACTATGAAGAGACATGGGTGGACAATAGGTGAAAAGTTTTATTTAAGATATGCACATGAGTTTACTGCATATATCATGAAGTATTATGTAAAATAAAATCTAACAATAGTGTCTACGTTTCACTCTGTAAAAGCTGTGTCCGAACAATACATTATATTTTCATTCTGAGAAGAAAAAGGAATGAAAAATAGCTGGACAGGAGGCAAAGAAAAACATGATGATTGGGAGCAAAATAGTCAGTGAGGTATGGAAGAGGCAGAGAAACGGGGGCAATGTGTGTGTGTGAACGTGTTAGTGTGTGTGTGTGTGTGTGTGTGTGAACGTGTTAGTGTGTGTGTGTGTGAACGTGTTAGTGTGTGTGTGGAGGTGAGGCTAAATGGGATGCAGCAGACTGGAGAACTGCAGAGGCACTAATGAGATACACTAGGCTACATTCAGTGCATTATTGACCAAATGTACAAGCACATGCATAAAAAACATACACACACACACACACAAACACACATAAAAGCCCATATCCACCCACAGACCTGAGGAGTGTATATCTCCATCTTATGGAAAGGATTGACTGCAATGAGGATGTCTCCCACATACGTGTAGATTTGATCCCTTCCGTAACGATTCTGCAGCTGCTCTGTGACTGTGTTCTGGAAAAAAAGCAACAAGCATGATTCCCTCTACAAATATGCTTCCAGACAACTAAATCCCAAACAAATGAATACCTAGATCATTGTCAAAACCATATTATGAGAGATAAAAATCATCATTACAACCAGGCTGCACTTTAGCTTAAGTCCTGCCTCAAATCAAGGCCCGTGACGCCTGTCACCTCAATGTATCATCCTCATGTCATATGGTGATTAATTCTCTGGTGCTCTCACTGCTTGGACAGGTACATCAACAATAGCAGGGCGGCACTGCCTCCCTCATACCAGCAGCATCTTGAAGGATGGGTGGAAATATCCGCTGGCAACTAAGACCGGTTGTATCATTCAATACGTCAATGCTGGGCTCAGATTTGATGAATTGCTCTAAATATTATTTGTGCAGAAGATGCTGCTGTGCATTTCTCATTGTGTTCATTCAACTGACCTACATGGGTGAGCAGGAAATAATATACTGAATGTTCTAGTTATAAATGGGAAAAACAAGTATCAATGATAATGTGATAGGCCTACAGCTCTGTCAGTATGAATGTTTTTATAGTAGTAGCTATAAGTCATAGTACAATTAACCTATCTGAGCCACAATTATCACAAAATATGACATTATTTTATTATTAAATCTTGATTGATGAGCATGATTACTGCATGACACAAAATATCTTTGTAAAATGTAACCATTATGGCCAATTAACACACAAATAACTCATAATTTTAAGAAAATAATGTAGTCGAAAAACCGACAGTAGAGAATGAAATCATGTTTTTTGTCATGAAATAAATGATAGAGTTGTGCCTGATGACTGATTGTAATCTCTATTTTAACAGTTTTTGCTTCATCATTTTGCTTTTATTCAGGGCTGATTCTCCCGCTGATTATAGTCACATAAGTTTTTTTTGTCGTTTTTTTTTATTGAGATACATTAGTTATCATTGACTTCCATACCTCGTCTAGAAACTCTAGGATGGCGAGGTCGTCCACCTCATCGGGGTCACTCTGTGTCTTCATGTGGCTTCCTTTTTTAGTGTGGATACGTTCATGCCTGGAATTCACAGGACGCACAACCAAGTCTCTCACTGAGCAATGTATGTAATGTTTATACTGTACATAACAACTTACTGTAAGTTATCTAATTAAAATGCAATACAGTATGGTCACATACTGTAGCAGTGAGCAGTGCTTCAAATTGTATTTGCTAAGGCAAAGTGGTTCATCTCTTCAATCAAACCCTGAACAATGTAAATATAATCAAAGCTTCAACTGGATAAAGATCTATATGTAAATTAAATTCTATATTGCATAAATGATGAAACATGGTGCCCATCTGTGTGCATTGTTATTTCTCCTGCAAGTCCTCCTTCCCCTCTTTGCTCTGTAAGAGACTCGGCTAAACTAATCAACTTTAAGTAGTTATCAATAAACATCAGTTTCATTTGTCTGACTGCTGTATGTAAAACCCTTTCTGTCCTAGTTCTGATGGGCACCACATAACCACAAGCATCGTTTCATTCTGCCTGGCAACACAACAACAGATCACATCATTCAAGACAACAGCCTTGTGATGGGTTTTCATTCTTATAAACTTTATATTGTAAGGAAAATGTAAACCAGGATGCCTTCATCTGTCAAAATTACTGCTTAATTCTTTTTATTTAGCTTTATCAGACTTATCACTGCCTGTGGTTTTTTGTAGGAAAACTTCATTACAGTGCTGTTTCCTCACATTGATTATTTGCTATTTCGATGTATTTATCATTATTTTGTTGATGGTAAGTTGCTAATTTTCCATCGTGACTGCAATTAATCTCAGCTAAAACTCCATTTATTGTGTCTGGTATTTAACGATGAACACTGGTGAGGTTTGAAGCTCATCAACTGATGTAGTTGGTTTACTGCAAAACATCAACTGACCCCAGTTACATTAGAGTATCAAATTGCAGGACAGGAGAAGACAGAGGAAAATGAGACAACAAAATGACTCATAAGACAAACAACAATAAGAAACGATGGCAGGGTGGCAGTATGAAAACAATCGAATCAACCCATGTAGTTCATTGCAAATACATGTGCGTTCACAACTACAACAAGAGCTCTAACTGGACTAAATAAAAAAAGCCAATTATCATCTACTCCTACTGCGGCATAAAGGTCATATAGGCATTTGTTACCTGTCATTACTGTCTGTCTTTCCATGATAGCTTAAACAACAGAAATAGGATTAACATTTCATACGGACAATACACACTTTCTGGGCCAACATTTTGACTCATGTGACACATGCTGTGCAGCCTGCATGTCGAGTGAAGCTGGTGGAGGATTGAGCTGTTGTGTATGTGAGGGTGACAGGGCTTGTAAAACATCCAGCAAGGAGGGTAATTTGGATTATACTGTCTGCAAAAGTTAAGCTGCAGCCTAGTACATTAAACCCACTGACAGGAAGGCCTGCAGACTTTTTTTGTGTGGTTTATAACAAAGCCTATCAATCATTTTATGGTGTGTGACTGTTTGACTTGTACTGCTTGAAAAACGGTGGTACTATGACTTCTAACATGTCACAAATATGCGTGGAAAATGTGAGAAAGGAAACCTGCATGCAAATACAGTTGGGACGATACCTTGTTTTTTCAATGACTCCTATTTGTTGGTTGAGATCAATGAGTTCAATCAATTGTTTCTGCAGTATTTTCTCTCGGCCAACGATCTGTTTGATGAACACATGCTGGAGCAGGTCTAACACATTTGGTCTCAGTTCAAAGTCCTTAATCAGACATCTGCGGGGTGGAAGAAGAAAAGGTAGGAGGAGGAGTGCAATGAAATTCTTGGATTTATATTCAAAGCTATCGGTATAATTATTCACAGAGGCATAACAAACACACTAGCATCCGCACTCACTTGCAGATGAAGTCATTAAAGTTGTCTGACCAGAGCTCCGGCTGGTGGAGAGTAGGCGGAGGATTTCTGTTAAGGAAGGAATGGAAAAGATAAATGGAAAGATAAGATGAGATGGGATTTACGCAGGCAGGGCGGAGAACAAAAGGCCGAGGCACAGAGTGGAATGATTGGAGTGAAATCTTAACACAGGAGCTATTCGCCCATCGAGGACCTCCAGATGTGTTACTGCGGTGGCATGAGGCCCCTTTACCTGTGCAGCTGGGTGATATCGATACAGCTGGTTTTATGAAAGAAAAACAAACTGTCAATATAAAATATATAACCAGATCTTTTAGGCATATGGTTTCTCCTGTAAAACCTGAACTCAGACAGACAAACGCTGTTAAGGGGTCATGAGAAACAAGGCCTTACAGCTGAGTAACAGCGGAGCTAATTTGCTGTTTCCTCATTCTGCTTTAAGTACCTTTTTACAAGAGGGTTCCTGGCAAGTGGTGGGGAAGTTGATGATGCCTGCTAATGCATCGGGGGGCCTTTTGCACGTTGGGTCTGACAGCGATAAATTGGCCTAATGAGAGGGCATACATCTTCTGTTTATCACAATATAGACAGCAAATGCATCAGACATTTATTTGGAGTTCGTTCTGCTAATGCTCTGACTATTAAAGTGTTTTTCTTATGTGGAAGACAAACAGGGACTTATGGAGATGACTTGAGTCACACATGAGCTACTTTAAAATTATACAGCTATTCAAAATGTTTAATTTGCAAGGTAGATTTTGATTTTAATAACTTGTTTGTACCCTTCATACCCAGGTAAACTTTGTATTTAGCAAATGTGTCCAGTATTACACCTACTTTCTACAGGATTCATATCTTCTCTGTTACACATAATGAGGGATAAAAGCTTAAATCTTTACACGTGCGCATAATTAGGAGAGTCCTTTTAATCTATGCTCCAGAGTCTGATGCTTTGAGCTGGGATTTGACTTCTACTGTCATATCAATCCCTCCCTGTCTTTCTCTGTTTCTGCCTCTCTATTTAAATGTGAGGAAAGGCAGACAAAGACGATCTGACTTGTTCTTGTGGATGTTAATTTGGACTATTTTCAGTCTTTGTCTTGCCATTCTCTTTTTGGAGTTAGATGAATGTGTTGAGGGTAATTTTGAGCATTGAGATCTGTTGATATATGTGACGTACAGTGGAAACCTTGTAGAGGGATATAAAATTATGGTTTATGTTGGATTTGAATTTGTGTTGTAACTAACTAACTTCATTTTCCAAACGAGACTAGACAAAGTAACAGAAAACCATGCACAAAGTAATGCTATTTGATTCACAATTCATAATTAATAATAATTTATGAGACTATAGAGAGATGAAGATTAAAATTTGTAGGGTTTTTGTGTTGGATGGAATGCATAATGCTGATGATATTATGATTGTATACTGTAGAAGACACAGCAGAAACATAGTTTCCAGGGGTAAAAATGTTTGTTTGTTTATATTTTTTGTTTATTTAACAAGGGCCATGCACAACACAACAGTTGGGCCAGAGTTAGCCATATAGCTAATTTACATCTGCGGTCCCTGGGCAGGAAAATATTAAAGGCAATACAGTACAATACAAACTATTAACAACATTACAATTAGCAAAATGTATAGTACATCACATATAAACCAACATCATACAAAATATACATTACATATTCTTCATGTTGGAAAACAGTTGGTTCCATACAAAGTTTTAGATGATTGATCAAATCATTGGTTTGTCTTAAGACGTGTTTTAAGTGTTTTTTTGTTTCGTTTTGTTTGTTTTTTTTATAAATACTGAAGCTTGTTCATTCGCTGATATGTGTGGGAACTGAGTTCCATTTATCTGTTGCTCTGACTGAAAATGCTGATTGTCTGAAAGCAGTTTTCCTAAATTTAGCTGAGCAGTCACCTCTGACTGATGCTCTGGTCTTGCTAGCATTGTTCCTGCAGAATGACACACATTGTGTAAATGGTGGCGCATGATCATCAATTAATTTATACATCAGGCACATATCTGCAACGCAGAGAAAACTGCTGAAGGTCAATAAATTATACTTTTGAATGACGGTACAATGATAGTAGCTCCTTGGTTTTTTTATCAAGAATTTTCACAGATTGTAAAGAGTGTATAATGGTTTTAGCATAGTCACTCCTGCCTGGGACCAGCTTGTAGCACAGTAAGATAAGTGCAAGAAAATTACTGAGTGCGTAAAGAGCTTAGCAGCGGCTAGAGGCAGTTGATGCCTAATATATCTAAAATTCATCAGGCTAGCTCTGACTCTTCTTGAGACCTTTTTTTTTATCTATTTCTTAAAATTTAAGTTAAAATCGACATTTATGCCCAGAAACTTGTTGAAGTACTCAGCATTTTTTATAACCTCTCCTTTAACAAGGATGTCAGGTTGATGTGCGTCATTTCTCTTGACAGAAAAATACATGCCCACAGTTTTGCTCACGTTAAGAATGTTTAACAAATGTTTTAAGTGGAGTCTTTTCAATCCAACAATTTGTCCTGCTCTGCTTTTATAGAGGTATAGCATTAGGAACAACACCTGGTGTCTACTGGAGCCCCATCAGCCAGGTGGACCAGCTAAGCCCACTACAACTACAGCTTCAGAAAGGTGGTAATGGTTGCAGGAAAATGTATGAAATTTGATTCAACTTTTTAATATTCCATGTAAAAACTGTAATGAAAATGAAAAGACACACCACTACGGGATAAAAAAATGGCATTCAGGCATTATAGGAAACACATAAAACTGATGGGCGTCCCTGATGATCTACTGTTTCTGTTTGGTACTGTTTAAGCCGAGGCTAAATTAAATAAGATGGGTGTGGTTGAACCGGTGCCTTCGGTGTGGCTTTTTCCAAGACTGCTTGACAAATGAAGCCAGAGTAGTGAGACAAGGGAGGTGAGGAGTGAGAACAAAAAGCCTGAAGCTCTGGCTGCAGCAGTCACATAGATTCTGAGAAAGCTGTGTGATGGCTCCTGTGGAGCACGACCCCCTGAGCAAACACACAGGACAGCTATGACACAGGAACGGCCTATGTGTGTGTGTGTGTGTGTGTGTGTGTGTGATGGACAAAGTGCTGTGCCGTTAAGATGACAGTGACGGTAAGTGCTTATGCAGCTCTCACACTAGAATTAGGAGACGGTAAACAATTACTTTTCACCTTCAGCCCACAATACACACTAGATGAGAGGAGGGTTGGTGGCTGTGCTCTCAGCCTCCCCCACAGGAGGAATGGGATCAGTGCCAGGAGGGGAGGGGTTTTAGAATAAGCCCCTGCAAGCAGAAAAAAGCCGTTTGAAATGAAAAAAACTGTACTTTGTCTGGTGACAGTCAGTATAGAGAAGCAAATGACTGTGTTGGGGTGCAGGAGATGGCTTTTCAGGATTGCAGTACAAGCACTGTGTCTACATTCCACTCTGTCAGGAGTAGAGGGAAATGAGAACAAGCCCACCACTGTCTGATGGTCTGCATCAGTGCAGTGAATAAAATATCAGCTTGTTTTTGTTCTGCTAAGAGGAAATGACATGTTAATCATATCTTCAATGCATTCTCTTTTCTTATGCCTTCACAGAACTGAATCAATTGGTCAACTGACAAAAAATGTGATTTTGTCTCAAGTAAAAATGCAGAAGATTTCACAATGAAAGAATTAATATACAAGTTTTGTATAAATACTGTTATAATGTCAAGTTGGAAAACACAAACCTGTAGTCATAGGAAGATGGTGGACTTTGCTTCATAATCATATGATTTAAATTTAAGGTTACAGTGAATTGTAGACTTGTCTAGTGCAGTTAACACACTTGACACAAGGCTGAAATAACTTCATTGAGGCAAAAACCATTCACTCAAATCTAACTGTAGTCTGGCTATATAATGATATTGTCTCAACTTTCAAAATGTAATCATGTCTGTCAGGGTAAGAATCAAGACTGTAATCATGATAATGCTAGTTGGGTCTACTTTGGACAGTTGCTGCCAGCTTACTGCATCATATACTGTATGTTTGCCTCCACATTCTCAAAGGCAGCTCTGATTTCTCAGTTCACAAGCTGTCATTGGGAAGTCACAACATGCATTATTTTTTCTTTACTTTGACAGTGTCATTAATAATTTGTAACAAAATAAGGGAGATGAAAGTTTGGAGATACTAAGTGTCCAATTACCTCTCTAATTATGTTTAGGCAAATGTTCATTTTGCCATAATGAAGAGACCAAAGTTCAGTAAACTATGAGTCAAGTCAAAGCCAAATATTTGTGAATTAAATTTTAACCTTAAAGCCCCCGTGATAATTATGGAGGCACAGCGAGAAGGTCCTGAGATGGAACCCAGTTAGCACCGAGGTTTAGAGTATTTATTAAGTTTAACCATTGCAGACAGTGCCTGGGTCAAAGTCACAGTCCCTTGATAACAATAGATTATATTATTTTAGGTGTGATGGAGGCTCACCTGGGTATTTTGAAAAGGGCTCTCATTGGGTGGAGGTCAGACAGAGGTGGATCTCCATCACCCAGCTCTATGGCTGTGATTCCCAGGGACCAAACATCACAACGAGCATCGTAGGTCGAGTCCAGCTGCTGCTCACATGCTATCACCTGCAATGCAAAATAATGAAAACAGCGAATGTAAAAGAGGCTTTGCAGAGTAACTTTGTGACTAGACTGAATTAAGACAGAGAGGTACTTAGATGAGTCAGTAGGATGTAGGAGTGTGCTGTTGCTACTTCACCAGCCAACGAGGTGCTCAAATATCAAAGGAACAAATGTGAAAAACTGCAACACTAAGTTGACTAACTGGAAGAATCTTCTTTATTTCACCAACGTGTTTAGGTGCAGGGTCTTCATCAGTGTGATTTACAGAATGTGTAAAAAAACACAGCTTATACACATACATGTATTTTGTGACTGTGAGATGTTTTTTACTGTTTATGTTTCATCTTGTTGTGTACTTTTATTCTAAAATTTCTGTCCATCATCCTTTAGACGCTGGCACAATCACCTTGATGAAGTCCCCGCGCCGAAACACATTGGTGAAATAAGGAAGATCCTTCCAGTTAGTCAGCATAGTGTTGCTAAGTCATATTAAGTAAAATGGCAATTCATAACTGAACTGCAGTGTTTAAGAAAGTTACTGCAGCATTAATTAGCTAAAAGAGGTGTTACAATCTCCTGATATGTAAGAGTCTTCAAATTGAAATTTGGCTGCTAAACAAATTTCAAAGTCCAAATACTGAAAAGCAATGACCATTATACTGCAGTGATCACAAGATGGAGCTCAGATGGTGAGAACTGAATAATAATAATAATAACTTAATATGAATCACCACCTTTGTCATAGTCCCAAAAAATTGCTTAAATAGTGAAAGGTTGCAGTCATATATATTCCAACATATTTTGATAATTATTTTAGATGACCATGACTTCACTGATCACCAGATCTAAACATCATTAAACTTTTGGCTTGCATACAGTACAGAGATGATTTCTCTTTTTTTTTTATCCCTGAAATTACTAATTAGACTTGAACAGACTAGACTTGTATGATAGGACTGATGTTGTTAAGTTTTGGCCTACTTCTTTAGTAGAGAGTCAATATTCATGTATTGTTGGTGGATATTTCATTAGCCCTTGCACACACATACTATATACTAAAAAAACATCTAACAGAGCATAATGTCAATTAGTTTCCCATTACCAAAAGAAGAAATTAAATTGTAACAGAACTCCAAAGGCGCAATCTCATCATCATCTACTGTGAGCAATATGGTGTGAACACACACACACATACACACAGACTATCATCAATGTCCTGAGGGCAACATGGTACCCAATCAACAATATGAATCATCTGAGTGGGAGGTATAAGTACACAAAACTACACACACACACGAACACACGTTCACTGTCAAACAGCTGCAATCAATATAATTTGTATTCCAAATTCTCTGTAGTCATGTACTTATGTACAGATACAAGCAGACAAATCATTACCAGATTATCAATAAGACATCTTGAAATGTACACACATGCTCATTCATGGAAAACAAAACACAAAGTCTCTCTTTACTCTATTAAATCAGTCCCCTGATCACTATCTTTGTACAAAAATCTAAATAAATGATTAAAACAGTTCCACAAAAGAGCCAAATAGATCCAGCTGACACACCCTAAATCAGCACTAAATGTACTTACAGCTCTTGTAGAAAGTGAAGCTCATTTAAAACTTATAAAAATTGCAGATGTGACACAACTTACCCCACAACTCAAAGTTACACAAGTAAATCCTCTTCAAAAGGTAGGTAGGATCACATCTGAATAAATACGATACCGTATATTTTGCAGAGCTCTCAAGGACGTCAGCAAAAAGCTTTTCTTGTTATAACATTAATACTGTAGCTCCTTCTTTAAAGTTCTCCCTCCTGATTCCCAGAGGACAACAATTTCAACCCTTTTGAGTCTAGAGAGTCCACCTTCATCATGTTCTTTCTTTGAAGTTAGTTGATGAACATGTTGTTCAATTAAGATTAAAATCTTTGAGTCAGCCTGACAGGATGCGTCATGCATTGTTTAGTCTAATGTATAATTTGCACAGCATGCAAACCTCATGTAAATATGTCTATTTTTATTTGGTAACAGGTTGCACAAGGTTATTCTATGGAGGGTAAATTGGGTGACAGTGTTTACACTGGAAAGTAATATATTTAAAACCATAATGCATTATAAAAGCGTAAGTGCGGTGTTAAGAAAGAGTAGCTGTGGTGAAGAGTATACGTTTACCCGTCTTATCCCTCCAGAGGTTTCTAATGGTTCATTTAATCTAGTCCTGATCAGTGTGTCGAGGTTAGTGTTCACACAGCTTGTTATAGGATGCCTTTACCTCCGGTGATGTAGGTTGGATTCAATGAAATATCAATGAAAGGTGTCTACTTGATAACCTAAAACACGCATCTGTTTTCCCTTAGTCTCAACATTCATTCAGTTAACGTTCTGATTATTTCAAGGGTAACTTTCTACTCACTGAAGAAGTCAGGTCTCAAGTTTTGTATCCCCTAAGAAATGAGTTTCCTCTGGTAGTGTGTCTTTGTCTTGGAGATGTAACAAATGACAGTTTCATTAAAACTTGGATGTTACTCTAGTTGTTTTTGGCTGTTGTTTAATACGTTTTTGAGCACACTGTACTCACAGAAGTAATCTTGGGACACACCAAGAGGACTTAGACAATCAGACAGCTTGAAACCAATCCAACATTTTAGTTAGATTGTCTAAACTTAGACGTTCCAAACCGAAAGATAGTGTATTTGAAATGTTTGTAATAACCCCTCATTGCACATGAAATCTTTAAACTATGATGTTTACAGCAGACAGTTTGAGTAATGGTTTGCCTTTGTTTTCTCTTCTAAATCAAGTGATTGATGTCCCCACATCCCCTGATCTCAGCAATGAACTGAGCACAGAGTTGTTATTACAGATTGAAACAATGTCACAAACTAAAAAAATAAGATCCAAAATTGAATTATTCTGTAGTCTGACACTGTTTGTGATTTAAAACAATAAAACATCACACAAAAAACAAACAAACAAAAAAATCTTATGGCCACTTCATAAGAGTATCAATTTTATACGTTTGTAGGCCACTTTCATTTATTGTAACTCTAAGAAATATTTATTTTTCTGACACACTTGTTGTTTTCTGTCTAGATCTGTAATTGCAGTAAGAAAACACTCCCAGAGGAAACAAACTTTCACTTTATATTGTCCCTTATACAGATAATAATAGTTACATCTGAAATCAAATCTTATGCACAACTAAGAAAATAATTCAGGTGATATTTCAGCCCTTTAATCTGCCATAAAAAAGAGCAGAGGATGTGACAGGGCGACTTGTTATGTGTAATACAGGTATAAAATCTTGATGTTAACATTTCTGTATAGCAGGTACAGTACACTGCAGGTGCACTGAGACGTGATTAGATGGGTAATGAATGATGGAGGCTGTCCGTTCCATTTTTTTCATGAACATCATATTTGATAGTGTTATCTCATTGATGATTATTAACTGTGGCCCACTGGGATCTGCTCCAGGCTAATGTACTGGAAAGAGAAGAGGCTGCGGGAGCGTTTATAGGCCAGTTTTACCGTACCTCTGGAGCCATCCAGAAGGGAGTCCCCACAGAGGTGTTCCTCCTCAGACGGGTATTTGTCAGCTGGGCTGAAACACCTGCAGAGAAGAGAACACACACCTCAGCCATTTTAGCCTCACTGTCAGGACAATGCAGACAATTTAAACTATCTCAATAACTTCCTTGACATGTTTTTTTTTCTTTCCACAATGATCAGACGGGTAAAAGTGATGATCTGTGAAAAGGGAAACGGTGAACAGTAAACAACAGGGTGCTGCTCTACAGATATAGGCCTGAATGAATCTCAGAGCTTTCTCGTTCCCTACTGATAGAGCTGTCACTATAGTGACAAGGAGGAAAAACAAAACCCACACATACACACAGAAACATCAAGCTGAAATGTTTCCCCCTGCAAATGATAGATTACTTTGAATTACAAATTCCTATGTGACTGAGGGTGATTTTGCCAGGCATTTCAAGAACAGCATTTGAATACAATTCAACTGTAGACAGACTCCTCTCAGAACAAGATATCTGAGTGATTTATTAGTTTAGCTCATACTGTATATATGCCCTTATAACAAGACACGAGGACAAAGTCAGGACAATCATAGTATCAAGTCAGAGGGGAATAAATTCAGCACAAAACGGGACTGCAGAGCGAAACAGAGGGCATGTATGTCCCTATGTGTGTATGTTAATGTGCGTTAAAAAGCTTGACAAGGAACATGCTGACCCACAGTCGTGACTTCAGTCCAGTCCAGATGAATCAGCGTTACACCACACTGTGATGTATCCCAGGGCTGGCTCAGCTGAAGCAGCAGCCAAGATCAGGCGCGGCAACCAGGACAAAAGCAGAGCCTCGAGACAAAAGGCTTACCAACAAACAAAGGTGATCTACTGATGCACGGCATGCTGCTACAGGACATTGTCTCTGTCTTGTACAGCATGTGTTAACGCGAATCTGAATCACATGTGTTCTAGCAATCAGACATATGGCGTTAAAAAGCTCAGAGGAAATGCAATCCACCAACAAAACACCCAGATGACGAAATGTGTTCAAATGTGCTCAGAACATAAAACTTGCAGATATGTGCACAGTCCTTTTGTAGATACATGAAAAGCATTTACACTACATAAATATATTTATAACAGTGTCAGCAAAAGCCCATTCTGTGCTCTATTTTCTGACAACTTCATTACTGTCGGTACTAGTACAGTAATACACTGATGCTCTGAGGGTGCTGGTGGGTTAAAGCCAGCGGTGGAGAGAAATGCCAGGAGTAGCAATGCGGAGGAAAACAGTTCTGTGGCAAACATCAAAAGGGATTAGAGTTACGTGCAGCGGAGGATATATGCACGAGGCTGACGCACACACTCACATGCTGTCACTAAACCACAGAGCTGAACCACACAGACCCTTAGTTTTACATTGATGCAGGTGCATACACACCAAAACCAAACTATCCCTCTTAACCCACAATTATCTAATCAAATTTATGGTTTACGCACACACACATATGTACATCTGTTGTAATATATATAAGGTATATGAATGGGTGAGTATGCAGAAACACAAGGAGGTCCCTATTAAAGCTCTCACAGCCCCTCTCTTTCCACTACATTAGCCCCGATTGGAGCCTGGTGGGCCACACTTAATAATCATCACAGAGATAACGCTGTCAATTAGAATATTCATGAGAGACCCATGAACGAAAGGCTCCTCTCATTCTTCCGCTGCTCTTTTTGGGTCCATCTCTTTGCTATTTTGTTTCTGCGCTGGTGATGAGTCACTGCGGGGGCTTTATCTCTTCAGCTGCTTAGTGTAGCGTGCGCCCCTCCACATGAAAAACCATTAATCCCAGCATGACGCATTGCCTGCGTGTAGCGCAGAGAAAAGCATGAGTTGCCCCCCCCCCCCCCCCGTATTTTTTTTTTTTTTTGGTTTCGTCACTCTGCAAGTTTTTACACACGTCTTGCTTCTTTCTAAATTGCTGCTCCTATTTTTTCCCTTTTCTGGTGAGTGCTCGTGTCTATTTTCGGATGTAACGACTATCTGATAGAAATTTTAACTGTCAGCAATGTTTAAGACTTGTAGACTGTTAATAACAAAAGATGTTACAATCATTTTTGTGCCTATGGGTCTCTCACTCTGGAACAAACTCCGATATGGGCCTTTGCTCTTTGAAAACTACTAAATTCTTCATTGGCAGATGATACCGCAGGATGCCTTGTCTTATCAGCTCAGTTCACTGCTTTGTCTCACGCCTCACAATATATGCCTAGTATCTTGAAGAGGTGACAAATTTAGATTTACAGTAAGCACAGAAATGTTTTGTGTCAACAGATCTAATTTACTATAAAAGCATCAAATCAAGTCTACAGGCATGCTAGCTGCACTGTGATGCTGTACTTTGCCTCAGAATAGCAGTACTTTGACATAAATACTAATGTCAGCAAGCTGATATTGATAACAATAACAATGCTGACATGCTGATGTTATCAGTCACGTAGTCTATTTGCTAATTAGCACAAAGCTGAGACTGATGGGAATGTTCCTAAATTTTGAAGGTATTAGGTTATAAAACAAAGTGTTGGACATATTAAAATTTTGACCTAATGGTGCTGATGATGCAAAGTTAAAGGATCACCAAAATTATTATATTTTCATCCTGAGGGGGTCATGACACTACAGTAAATTTAGTTCATACTCTCCAGACTCTTGTAGTGTCAAGAATGTGTCTTTTACCTACAAACATACTATTGTAGGCCTATATTTTAACTCAATCTTCAATATTAATTGTTTTATTTGCTATTACTTTCGTCCATTTTGAGATCTCTCTTTGATTTGTCTCTATTTGAACCCTTTCTGTTCCATTATGTATCGAGTGTTCCTATTTCTTATTTTAAAGACAGATGCAGACAGATTATTATTTAATGGCAATCCATCCAATAGTTGTCCAGACATTTCACTCAAAACCGCAAATGTCAACCTCATGGTAACATTAGAGGAAAAGTCAGGGGATCAACCAAAGTCATTAAGATTCATCCTCAGCGCACCAAGGATATCTGTATCAAATTTTGCCAATCCATCCATCCCACAGTCGTTGAGATATTTCAGTTTGGAATAAAGTGGTGAACCAGCAGACAGACACCACTAGTGGCTAAAAATACAGGTTTGGTTGATCATATAGGGGAATAAACTACATCTGTGTCACATGAGAGAAAGCATCATGACATTTAGTTGTGGTTTTGTCATTTTAGCTTTCTCCCACAGTGATAAAGGTACAAATGGTACAACATGGCACAAACTGCTAACCCTAACCAGGGTGACAGTTTCAACTTTATACATATCACATTGAACATGATGATGCTTATGTTGCTTTAGGCGTAACTTTCTCACTTTCAATTGTGCCTCTATTCCTGTTCTTCACTGTTGTCTTTAGTGGTTTCATTTCTACAGTTTAGCTTTTAGGACCAAGTCTACGTTTCATTAGACATCCTACTGTTTCCTATCACAAAAAACAGTGTCTCTTCTTTTACCCATTACCCCTCCTGACTCATTCATGCATTTGTTTCAAATATGTAGTGAACATTTAAGATCATATAGCAGCAAATATACATTCCCACAATATAAGCTAATGTAGGGGTTAAATATGGTTTGCAGTTTACTCTAAGGTCTCAAAACAAATGATTTATTGGTCATAATGCTATAACTGTAAATGTAATTACTTCCTATCAGGGTTTCGGGAGCTGCTCACTATACAACATGCACACGCTGAACTGAGAGTTGAAACTTTACAACGTTTTTATGTAATGAATTCCTTCTCAGACGCACTTCTATAGATACTGTACCCTTCCTATCTTAGACATTCATTGTTTAGCCAGAGAAAGAGCAGATAGTTGATAAGATGTTCTGAAGCAAACAGGAATCTGGATTATGCAACAGAAAATTGTTGATGTTATTTCTGATGCCCAGATTCTAGCC